>NC_037682.1:92601559-92648132 GCF_003255815.1 Theropithecus gelada | reverse complement strand
AAAAAATCTTCAAAAAAAAAAAAAAAAAAAAAAAAAAAAAAAAAAAAAAACAATTTCTAAAATACTCTTCTGCCAGCCAAAAAAGGAAGTTCAGATTAAGCCCTTAGATAGCAAGATCTTTTTATTCTGCCTTATTAAAAGTATTATTGTTGTCACACACGATGCTCTTAACATCACTATTTCTCATAAAATTAGTTGGTGTATGACACTGTATTTCTGATGGGCAAAAGGACACATCATTAGTGACAGTAGCCTATGTGACTTAGTAACATTGTCTTTTCCAGTTAAAAAAAATGCTCTCACAAATTGTAGAGCCCCTCTCAAATCCATACAGCTCTCCCTGCTTCCTCTCCATGGTTGTCATAAAGCGCAGACAAGTGCTAAATGTAGTCCGGGTTGAAAAAGAAACTTTGCTTTGTCCAGGGGTAGGAAATGGGAGTCTCACAGGAAGAGTACAGAACATAGCCCACATTGTATGAGTCTATGGATTTCAAGAGTTCATTATCCAATAGATGGACTCAAGAGCAATGATTGGAAGACCAAAAAGTCAAATGATTGAGAGATGAGAAAAGAGAATTTAGACGGGATAAGTACACATGAGATTGGGCAACAGATGGGCAGTAAGCAGATTAAATAAAGGAAGGAAATATAGTCTGATTTTTGTGGATGAGGTAAGAATCCAACATGACTCTGAGATTTAAGCCTATACAACTCAGAAGTGTTTTTTTTTTTTTTTTTTTTAGAAGAAATATACATAGGTTTAGGTTTAGTCTCCTATGCTGAGTTTGAGGTAAAGTTAGAATAATTAAGAGGCACTTTCTTAGAAAGAAAAGTGCAGCACAAACACTCAGGGCTGTTGGGTTAGCTTAACAGAAGAGACACAGAAGCAGAAGTCAAGGTCAACTAGAGGGGAAGAATAGCTGCAGAGAGTGGAATTTGTTCTATGTGACAATATGACTGTTTTTTTAAGAGATGGTGTCTGGCTATGTTGCCCAGGCTGGTCTTGAAGTCCTAAGCCCCAGCAATCCTCCTGCCTCAGCCTCCCAGAGTGCTAGGATTACAGGTGTGAGCCACTGCACAGTATAACTTCTAAAGTCCCTGCCAAATCTAGATTTTATTATGATGACAGATTTCAGATGAGCAGGATGAAGGAAAAGAACAGATATCTAAGCAAGAAACACTCAACAACTGACTATGTTTATGAGGAGTGGGGAGAAAGAAAAAGGAGAGGGGGAGATGGGGAGAGAGGTAATGACTTAATTTAGGAAAAGACATTTTTTTAGCACAGATTTTGATTTCAATTTAGTATTGCCCTCTTGTGGCAAACCATGATGTTTGCTAACTCTGACAGAAAACTTCATAAAGAGCACAGGAAAAGGAGACAAAATGAAAAGGAGCACCCTCCACCAGTACTGGGCATGACAGTTTTTGCATGTATTGCCCCATTTAAGCTTATCCACAAGCATGTGAAATAGGTATTAAGTCTGATTAGCCCCACTTTAAATTTTTTATTTATTTTGAGATGGAGTTTCGCTCTTGTTCCCTAGGCTGGAGTGCAATGGCTCCATCTCGGCTCACTGCAACCTCCGCCTCCCAGGTTCAAGTGATTCTTCTGCCTCAGCCTCCCCAGTAGCTGGGATTACAGGCACATGCCACCACGCCCGGCTAATTTTTGTATTTTTAGTAGAGACGGGGTTTTGCAATGTTGGCCAGGCTGGTCTTGAACTCCTGATCTCAGGTGATCCGCCTGCCTCAACCTCCCAAAGTGCTGGGATTACAGGCACGTGCCACCACGCCCGGCTAATTTTTGTATTTTTAGTAGAGACGGGGTTTTGCAATGTTCGCTAGGCTGGTCTCGAACTCCTGATCTCAGGTGATCTGCCCGCCTCGACCTCCCAAAGTGCTGGGATTACAGGCGTGAGCCACCGCACCCAGCCTGATTAGCCCCATTTTTAACAGGTTGGAAAGTTTAACACTGAAAGTGATTAACTTGCCTAAATTTATGTATAATAGTTAGAAGGTACTTGAGTCGGGATTTCCATCCAGGTCTACCTTGGTAAAAAGGCCATGCTAAACACACATACACACACACACACACACAGACACACACTCAACAAATATTCATAAGTATCTGTTATATTTCTGTGCTGCTGTAGATGCTGGAAATACAAGAAGAGTAATTTTGAGTAAATTTACCTCAATCCTGCCCTAATCAAATTTTCAATCTAATAAATTATAGCAGCAATAGTAATCAAATGGTCACCCAAAGGCCATTTATGAACTGTGTGACTTAGGATAATTTACGTTTAGGTTTTACACCTTTCCTGAGTATAAAACTAAGGATGATAGTGATAATGATAATGACTATCATTTATTAAATCCTTACCGTGTGCCAGACACTGTCCTATGCTAATAATGAAATAACATCCATTGTTTCACTTGGGTTATTTTTAGCTCTAGATGTGAGACATTTCTATACCTCTATGACTCAAAATTAGAACAAGAAATCTCCTCCAACCGATAATGACAATCAGTTATAGCTAGAGTGTTGTTGACACTCCACCCCTGTGTGCTTAGAGGCTTGTAGCTGCATTAGAAGAGGAAGTGCTGTTCCTCTCTTACCTCTCACTGAAACCCTGATGGGTGTGGCCTCCTCTGGATTTCAAAGCAGCCACTGACCACACAGAAAGGAAGCAAATGTTTACTGAGCAACCACACTGTCCGGGGTCCCACGAGGCCTACAAATCCTCACACTAACCCTGGAGGTAGGAATTTTATAATGAGGATGAGATTGTTGAAGACCCAAAATGCAAAAACAAAAACCAAGAACCACAAGCCAACAAAAATACCCAGATAACTTGCCCCAGGATAAACAGTGAAGTATCTGACTCCAAGACCATACCACAATGAATACGTTGGGACACATGATATGCAATATGTATGTATGTGTGTGTGTATATATATATACACACACACACACACACACACACACACACACACATATATATATAGTTGTTGTTGTTGTCGTTGCCATGGCTGGAGTGCAATGGCGCAATCTCTGCTCACTACAGCCTCCGCCTCCCAGGTTCAAGCGATTCTCCTACCTCAGCCTCCTGAGTAGCTGAGATTACAGGCGCCCACCAATACGCCTGGCTAATTTTCTGTATTTTTAGTAGAGATGGGGTTTCACTATGTTGGCCAGGCTGGTCTCCAACTCCTGACCTCGTGACTCACTCACCTCGGCCTCCCAAAGTGCTGGGATTACAGGCGTGAGCCACTGTACCCGGCCTATTTTTATATAGCTTTTTCCACATTTACATTTTTTGCGTCTAGACTCTAAGCTTTTAGATTAAATCTCATTTCTTTGTATCTCATGCACTTTGCAGGCTATCAGCCCATAGATGATACCTAACAAATGTTGTTTTGAATACTTGAGTGCCTTACAATCTTCTAACAATCATTCTTCAGCTTCTGTGGTAGAGGTGTCTGCACAGATTTGTAGAGAAAGGCTTCTCCCATTTGGCACGGAGGTCTCCACGTGTTGCTTGAGCTCTACTGAGCATGAAAGGAGCGGAGCTCATTATCCGTGCTTCCAGGCGATGAGTACATCTGCGCTAGAACTGCTGCCATCCAGCACACTGTAACAGGCCCTGGCAAAGGCAGTGAAAGACGTGATGAGGAAAATAACTAGCGCAGAAGGAGCTTAAGGAAACTAACTAAAATAAATGGCTCCACACCCGGCAAAGAGAAGTCATAACTCGATCACAGTGAAGCACACTAATGAATGTGATAAGAAGGATCGTTGAAAAAGAACAGACCCACAGTCTCTACTGTTTGAACATTTCAGATGGAAAAAAAGAAAAAAGAAAAAAGAACAAATCTGAAAGAATCTGTAACCCATAGTCACAGCGGCAACTTCCTTCACAAGGAATAAAGATACATAGTATCATCCTTTAAAAGGTATATTATCTTACATTCTGTCAGCGTGAATTTTATCTGCTAATGGAATTAGAAAATTTTGCAAAATTTGTCAGGTTTTACAAAACTAGGTATAAGAACAATTTTTTTTTCAGAAGAGTAAAGTTCTTATTTTTACACTTGTTAGTCATTTTTTTTCCCCAGCTGCCAGTTTGTTGAAATTTTATTGTGAGACAAAAGTGGATTACTAAGATTAAACTTTAGTTTACTAGATAAATAAAAGTAGAAGTAGTCCCAGTTTCATTTAATGTTGCAGTGTATTTCACCCTTATGATTTTTTTGTGATCTTTCAAAGATTGCTTCAAAGATTTGTGGAGTCTCTGAACTCTATTACATTATGTGGTCAAGTAGAACAACATTTTACCATATGGTGAAAATCTTGTTGGTACTGAAAATGAATATTTAATGAATCATTACAAATCTTCTAAACCTGCTTTTCCCTCGATTTTGTATCATGAAAATTTTCAAACAGACAGAAAAGCTGGAAAAAATAAGGCAATGGATAGCTACATGCTTTCTACTTGGATTCAACAAATGTCAACATTTTGTCACCCCTCATTTTATTTATATATATACACACACATGCATATGTATATATAAAAGTTTTTTTGTTTTGTTTTGGTTTGTTGTTGTTGTTGTTTCTAAGACAAAGCCTCACTCTGTTGCCCAGGGTGAAGTGGTGCAGTGGCGCAATCTCAGCTCACTGCAACGCTCCGCCTCCTGGGTTGAAGTGACTCTCCAGCCTCAGCCTCCCAAGTAGCTGGAACTATAGGCGCAGGCCACCATGCTCGGCTAATTTTTTGTATTTGTAATAGAGACAGGATTTTGCCACGTTGCCCAGGCTCGTCTCGAACTTCTGAGCTCAGGCAATCCTCCCACTTTGGCCTCCCGAAGTGCTGGGATTACAGGCGTAAGCCACCGCGCCTGGCCTACATGAAACATTTAAAGTAAATTTTAGTCGGGCTCGATAATCCCAGCTCGTCAGGAGGCCGAGCAGGCGGATCGCAAAGTCAGGAGTTTGAGACCTGCCTGGCCAACATGGTGAAATCCGGTCTCTACCAAAAATACAAAAATTAGCTGGGCGTGGTGGCGGGTGCCTGTAATCCCAGCTCCTCGGGAGGCTGAGGCAAGAGAATCACTTGAAACCGGAAGGTGGAGGTTGCAGTGAGCTGAGATGGTACCACTGCACTCCAGCCTGGGTGGAAGAGCGAAATGCTGTCTCAAAAATAAATAAATAAATAAAGTAAATTTTAGATATTTTTGACACATAATCTCTAAATATTTTAACATGTATCACCAAAGAATAAGGAAATTCTCCAACATAACTAAAACCTAAAGAAAATTAATATATGATAAAAATATCATCAAATAGCAAATTGTTACAAAAATGACTTTTATAGCTAAAAAAAACAAAAACAAAAACAAGATCTAACCAAGATCTTTACTGAGTCTTAATTAATAGCCTATATAACTCCAAATTTCTATTTTGGAGGGCAAGAAAAAAAAAAAGGCCATTAATCATCATTCCATTCACTAATTAAGATTTTTGGAATAATTGAGCCTAGATTAGTATGAGGCTTCCTTTACTACTGTCCTGAATAAACATTTGCTAATCAAACTAATGGAAGAAGAACTGTTTTAAGTAGAAGTATTCCCAAATCCTTAAGCACTTGAATTTGTCATTTGTAGCTTCTAGGAAAAGACTGCTCTAGAGAAAGAGAATGCTGTGCAAAATGGACGTCTGGCATATAGTGTGTGGTCAGTAAATATTTTTTGACAAAATTAATGAATGAAATACTGAGGACCTAAAGATAAACAACATCAGCATCATCTGGAAAGTGGTTAAAATTGCAAAATCGGGCTCCACTTTCCACCTAGAGAATTAAAAATTCCCAGGAGGGGCCCAGCATCTGTGTTTTAATAAATCTTCTAGGTAATCCTCATGCTAGATAAAGTTTGAGAACAGCTGACCTAGAACATTTCTTAGTAGACACCAAGATTGAAGAGCAGTCTTAGAAAAGGAAATTGAGAATACAACTTTGAGATTAGGCAAGAGGAAAAATGGTAGGTAGAATGGCCGACAGAAGCTTAGCTAGATGCCAATGTCAGGGGGAGCCAGCCTGCAGGCAGAGCCTCTGCTAGGGAAATGACGATAGGAACACCACCCTTCAATTACATCATTACATATCTAATGTTCTTACTCTCACTGTTTAGGTGCACTTGATAGCCTTTATCTTCAGAAAAGACTATCAGAATGTCTTACTTGGACAGGCGCGGTGGCTCATGCCTGTAATCCCAGCACTTTGGGAGGCCGAGGTGGGTGGATCACAAGGTCACGAGTTCGAGACCAGACTGGCCAACATGGTGAAACCCCGTCTCTACTAAAAAAAAAAATACAAAAATTAGCCAGGCATGGGTGGCGGGTGCCTGTAATCCCAGCTACTTGGGAGGCTGAGGCAGGAGAATTGCTTGAACTTGGGAGGTGGAGGTTGCAGTGAGCTAATATTGCACCACTGCACTCCAGCCTGGGCGACAGAGCAATACTCTTTTTTTTTTTTTAAAAAAAAAAAAAAAAAAAAAGGTCTTATTTAAATTTAATAACTGACACTACTGAGCAATAATTTTTTTTTTTTTAGTTTTATCCTAGGCCTCTGGGTTCAACTCACACAGAGAAGACGGGACTGGGACTGGGACTGGGCAGGAGTGACAGGTATAGGTGGGTTGTCACCTGACACAGTCTCTTCCCTTGGGAAGGAACTTTTGTTACCACAATGACTCCCTGGTGTTAGCTTCCAAGGTCAGTTTCACAATGAAATAGGTATGCTGGGATCTTGTCTAATAGGTTTCCTCAGTCAGAAGGCTTAAGGATGACGCAGGACCGGAAATGATTTGACTTTTCCTTTCATGCTGGAGATAGAGACAGTTGAAGAGGGAAGGAAACAATAATAAAAATATTGAATGAGGTTGTTTGACAGGGAGGAGCAGAAAGAGTAGGGATTTCCAGGTTATCCTTCCATCTCTAGTGAACTCCATGTGACAGATGACTCAACGGGAAACATGAAAAACTGTCTTTTTCCAGTTTTGTAAACCATTCACATGCCTAATGATCTATTAGTGAGATTTTCTTTCTGATAATGATTGATTTCTGCCATTCCAGACAATAAGAAATAACTATGGAGTTATGTGTAAAAAGGAGACTGCTACTGTCTAGCCTTCTCTAGACAGAAAAAAAGGGTTACCTAACCATAAAATGTTTTCTTCTCAAATAAGAAAAAAAAAAAAAACCCCATAGTTCTCTTCTAAGCTTTTTCAGGGCATCTTCAAAAATTAGAAAAATAATTACTAGCTAAATTATTTCTACAACAATGTGATTAGGTCGGGTGCAGTGACTCACACTTGTAATCCCAGCACTTTCGGAGGCCGAGGCGGGTGGATCACGAGGTCAGGAGTTCAAAACCAGCCTGGCCAACATGGTTAAACCCTGTCTCTACTAAAACTACAAAAATTACCCAGGCGCAGTGGCAGGCGCCTGTAGTCCCAGCTACTGGGAGGCAGGAGACTCGCTTGAACCTGGGCAGTGGATGTTGCAGTGAGCCGAGATTACGCCACTGCACTCCAACCTGGGCAATAGAGTGAGACTCTGTCTCAAAATAAATAAATAAATAAATAAATAAATAAATAAATAAAACAATGTGATTACTCCTGTTAACATAGTAGGATTCTTAACTATGACCATATATAAGTATAAAATTTTGGTCAAAAGTAGACATTTCATAAACACCATGAACCCCATTTAATTGTGTAGATTATTTATCAAGGTAAGGTGATTAATTCCACATTTTCTCCATGGGTTATTCTCTGATGATTTTTTTTGTTTTTTGAGACGAAATCTCTCTTGTACCCCAGGCTGGAGTGCCGTGGTGCGATCTCAGCTCACTGCAACCTCTGCCTCCCAGGTTCAAGCGATTCTCCTGCCTCAGCCTCCCGAGTAGCTGGGATTACAGGCGCCTGCCACCATGCCTGGCTAATTTTTGTATTTTTAGTAGAGACAGGGTTTCACCATGTTGGCCAGGCTGGTCTCGAACTCCTGACCTCAGGTGATCCGCTCACCTCGGCCTCCCAAAGTGCTGGGATTACAGGCATGAGCCATTGTGCCCGGCCTCTCTGATGATTCTTGTTGCAATCTCTTTCACTGTTCCAAAATCTCTATCTCCAGGCAGGCCCTTGCAGCAGCTGCCCACTGGACATCTCCACAATTATGTCAAATGTACCACAAGCTCAGCATGTACACTTTGGTACACTTATCCTTTTTCCTAAACCTGTCCTTCAAATTGCGTTTTCTACCTAAGTTGGATATCTAGGAAACTTGACATGCAATCAGTCACCAAACTACCTCTTTGCTGTCTCCTCTCTAACCTCAGCTTCAGCACTAGGTCAGTCCTCATTGCCCAGGCAATTAAAATAAGTCCTTAGCTTGTCTCCCTGGCTCCAGTCAGCAGTTCTCTAATCCATGATTACAGCCAGAATAATCTTTCTAAAAAAAGCAAATCTCATTATTCTCTCTAGGGCTTAAAATCTTTCAGTGGCTCCTCATTGATTAAGGGATAGAGTCCATACTCTTTCGTGTGCCAAACCAGTCTCTGTTATCGCTCCAACATTATTGATTGCCTTATCTTCTACGTCTGAAATTATGCTTCAGTCCAGTTGAATTTCTTTAAATTCCCCTAATGAGTTAGCGAGAGGGATCATCAGAAGTTCAAGAGGCATCTATGAGAAATTTTATGTTTTAATTTTGATTGAAAAATTTAAAAATAATATAAGCCTACTTTGAATCATCTACATCAGTGCTTTTCAAACTTCCGTGTGCATAGGAATCACCTGGATATTTTGTTAAGGTACTGAGTACGAACCAGTAAGTCCTATATGGCCCAATATATTTCTAACAAGCTCCAGGTGATGCCAGTGCTGCTACTCCCTGGAACACTTTTTGAGTATTAAGGGTCTAGGGTGATGACCACTTCCTATTTTATTTTTGAGATGGGGTATTCCTCTGTTGCCCAGACTGGAATGCAGTGGTGTGATCTTGGCTCACTGCAACCTCTGCCTCCCAGGCTCAAGAAATTCTACCACCTCAGCCTCCTGAGTAGCTAGGACCATAGGCACATGCCACCATGCCCAGCTAATTTATAGATAGATAGATAGATAGATAGATAGATAGATAGATAGATAGATAATATATATTTTAATATTTTGTGTGTGTATGTGTGTGTGTGTATAATTTTTTTTTTTTTTTTTTTTTTTTGGTAGAGACAGGATTTCGCCCTTTGCCCAGGCTGGTCTGGAACTTCTGAGCTCAAGCGATCCACCTGCCTCAGCCTCTCGAAGTGTCGGGATTACAGGCACAAGCCACGGCCCCCTGCAGCAATGACCACTTTCTCACTAATACCACAAACTTGCCTTATCATCATGGACTAATGAAGATGGAGAAGACAGTATTTCAATATTTCAATATTTCAAATGATAGATTGTTTTACAAATGAAGACCAAGTGATGTCACGGCTTGCTGCACAAAGATTTGGCAATGGTTCTAGTTTTAAAAAAAGATGAAATAATTGAATCATCACTTAGGACAAAGTAGTACAGGCGTGTCAATTTCAAAAGATTCATAGCAACCAAGACAATATTGTTTTAGCAAAAATTATCAGTCATACCATTAAACTGATATTACTTAAATGATACTAGTTTTATGTTTTTCTTTATGATTAATTTGTTCATCTGTTTGGTTTTATAATTATGTAACAGCTATAAGCATTAGGGTTTATACTTAGTGTTGTGTTTCTTTGCATATAATCTAAATTGACTCCAGGATACATGAGAAATATATTCCTTTGTAAGAGATCTAAATACTACACAAGTCTGAGAAATACTGGACTAAGCCTACTCATGCATCTTTGCCTTTGCTCCTGTTGTGACTGCTGGAGTACCCTTCCCTAATCCCTTGTCAACCTCACCATTCTGCCATGTTTCAACAGTACTTGGCAAACATGTACTGTTCCCTATGATGATGGCTCCTTTTCTGAGACCCATAGTCAACTTCATATGACAACTGTGTCCTGTCCTAATTTCTTTCATAATGTCTGTAATGCTTTGCTGCACACTTAAATGCACATGTTTGCTTACTTTATTCACTACCTCTTCTGTCCGAGGACAAAGGCCTTGCCCTGCTTATTTGTAATTATTTGACACACCACAGCTGCTCAATAAATACTTTCTGGAAAGCTAAATGAAGGCAAAACCTGGTTTGCTCCTTTCCAGCACAGACAAAAAAGAGTGTGCTGACCTAGCATGTGTTCACATTTATGAGTGAAAAAAATTAAAACTATAAAATAATTGTAACGTTCTTCTATATGTAATTTGATTCTAATAAGGTAATTCAAAATCCTATTTTCTCCTAGAGAATCTGCTGAAAAGTTCATATTTTCCCTAATTTTCTGGAGGTCTGATTGTTTAGGTTAAGCGTAGAGAGTTTTCAAATAATGCAACAAGAACATTATGATTATATTTTGGTTGATACATCATGAGAACTAAAAATAGAGTGGAAAGACTGAAAACCTTTACTTGAATCTTCAGCCAAAGTATGGTTAAACATTATGGATGAGCAGGAATTGTGGCTTTTAACTTTCAATTACACAGGATAAATTCCACAGCCTGTAGATTGTCCTGGTTCAACTTCCCAGCATTTTGGCTTTGCCATTCAATTATGGTTACACCTTCACTGGTGCTGGAAGAGAGAGTGAAACTTAGTTTACCTTGAAGGACAAGACAAACCTGAAATAGAATATTTGGCTTTATTTGTGGAGACTGATTTTTTGGCCTCAGAAAGTAGTCTACTTTCTAATGAGGAAGACTCTCTCTTAATTAACCAGGACGATGGACAGTGTGAGGTTGGGATTGGGATAAAGAACTGGAGACCAGAAATGGGTTCCATCTAATTCTGACCTTGATGTGTAAATATGACTGTAGTGCTGTGCAAATACTGTTTGAGAGAATGGCTTTGATGGAACAAAGCGAAGTTGGCAAAGTACAGACCTAGATTTTTATTTTATGTTAATAGTTGCTTCCACTTCATTATGAGAACAAGATCCCCTTAGCCCTAGAAGCCATAGAAACTTGCACAGTTCAGTGGTTTTTGAAGATTAATTAATTCATTTATGGCTTCAACCAAGCGTTTCCCTGCTTAAAATAGAATAAATAATTTAGGAAGGGGATATTTTTCAATATCTTACACAGATTACTTCCATCAGGAAGCTTCCCAGCTATGCTCAGTGACAGTTACCCACTATTTCCTTTGAGCTAGGTTTATTTCTCCTACAGGATTCATGGAGTACGTAATACACATTCTATTTGTTGACCTGATATAAACAGGGTGGGAACAGATAAACATAGACATGTGGAATCTTGAACCTGTGATACAGTGGATAGAACACCTGATCAGGAGTCAAAATGCGTGGTTTCAAACCGTCTTTATCCATATGGCCAAGTAGAGAAATTTCTCTCTTGTACATTTTGTAGATTGGGCTTTTACATTTTACTTTTCTACTTGAGATTGAGTATTAATCAGTTCATATGCCCACTCTTTTGCTCAGTCTCGGTCACACAATGTGTGCTCAAATAGTCATTATATTGAGCTAAATTAAATGTGGCATTCTTGGTTTTCACTAACATGGCCTTCTGTGTTTCACAAACAGGATCTTGGTGCAAAATTGCAGGCTTTTTTTTTCCATTTGCTACAGAGGAAAACACACAGACTAAAAACATATTTGCCCTATTTATTTTCTGATGCGTCAGAAAATTGTCTGCCCACATGTCACAGAGTTAAATTAACATTATTGTGTATTTTACTGTCTAACATTGTGCTTGTAAAGGAATTGAGCTAGTCCTCCAGATTTTATTTCTCCTTGATGTCTTTGCTCTACCTGTACACTGTGTTAATTTCTAAATGGACTCTTATCCTGGGAATCCCATTTTTGAGACAGATATCTAAACCACAATCTGCTTTCTGAACGTCTTAAATGCCTACGCACTAACCGCAGCTGTTTGTTTATTCCCTGTTTCAACAGGGACAAATATAGTCACTAATTTTTGCCTTTTAAGGTAACAATCCAATTTAGTACTGAAGGTGGGGGGAGGTAGAAGACAGAGGAGAAATCATCATAGTCATAGAAGACACAAAAATACAAAATATCACAAGTCTCTGTTCTTTGAACATTCACATAGAAGACATAAACAGAGTGTGTACAATGTAATTTAACAGAATAGGTTTAATTCTGTGGTATTTTGACAGTATCTCTAAATGATTTGTGCTTTTAGGCAATTTTTGAAACTTCATCATGTAGTGTGGCCCATAAGAACTCAGTTTGTACTGTCTTATACATATCTTGTTCTGTAGAAATTCAGGTTATGCTGGGCGTAGTGTCTCACTCTTGTAATCCTAGCACTTTGGGAGGCTGAGGTGGGCAGATCACCTGAGGTCAGGAGTTCAAGACCAGCCTGACCAACATGGTGAAACCCCATCTCTACTAAAAATATAAAAATTATTTTTATATTTTTATATGTACTGCCAGGTGTGGTGGTACATGCCTGTAATCCTAGCTACTCGAGAGGTTGAGGCAGGAGAATCGTCTGAGCCCAGGAGACAGAGGTTGCAATAAGTCGAGGTCACGTCACTGTACTCCAGCCTGGGCGACAGGTGAGACTCCATCTCAAAAAAAAAAAAAAAAAAAAGAGAGAGAGAGAGAGAAATTCAGGGTATACTTCAGGAGGAAAGTGTCCCCTAAATTTTGGATATGGATTGTATGGGACATAATTGGAGGTCATGTCATTAGTACACCACAGTCATATTTATCAAGTGATCCCACATCATACAGTCCTGACTCTATTTCTCTGATACTAATTTTTATTCATAATAAATTTAGGGGTGTGGCATGGCATTCCCTGGGAGTGATAGTTGCACCTCATGTTTGTACATGTCTTTATACTTCACATACTTTGTCTCATTTAACCCTCTCTATTACTCAGAGCCCTTTAAGTTGCAAGTGGCACAAACCAACTTGAACTAGTGTAAGCACTGAAGGGGAGGGAATCCTTCAGGGGGTGGGGTGGTGGTAAAGGCTTAATTTAAAATTTTAGGAGCATCTCGAACTCTGTCCCAAACTCTCACGTCAGATTTTCTCTCCACCTGGCTTTGGCTTCACATATTTCTCAGTGTTTGCTGTCCTAGAGGAGAGATTCTGTGCGTTCATATAGCAAAACTCAAAGAGAGACTTCAACTGGCCCTTTGTGGGTCATGTGCCCGTATCTGGGAGCGGTTATAGTACAAAGAGAGGGTTGCAGTATTCTGCTTGGCTAGGTCTGTGTCACTTGCTAAACCTTGTGGTCAGGAGACTGATGGGGCTCTCAGAATTAACCATTGTATCAGAACTACACGAGGTAGGAAGGCGCTGTTCCCAGAGGGAAAAAGAATGCTGGGAATTTGATAACAATAGATGGTCACTGTGTTTCAAAACACTAGGAGGGGTATTGCTTTTCCTATTTTAGAGACTTAGAGAGATTGATTTGCCAAAATTCACATTGCTAGCAAATAGCTAAACTAAATCTGCTAAAGTAGTTAATTCCTTTTGCTAATCTTCAGATAGAACACATTAACCACTTACAAAAATTCTTCTTTCTTGGTTGGGTGCGGAGGCTCACGCCTGTAATCCCAACACTTTGGGAGGCTGAGGTGGGTGGGTCACCTGAGATCAGGAGTTTGATACCAGCCTAGACAACATAGTGAAACCCCGTCTCTACTAAAAATACAAAAATTAGCCAGGCATGGGTGGCACATGCCTGTAATCCCAGATACTAGGGAGGTTGAGGCAGGAAAGCTTGAACCCAGGAGAAGCAAGTTGCGGTGAGCCCAGATTGTACCACTGCACTCCAGCCCGGGTGACAGAGCAAGACTCCATCTACAAACATAAAAATAAAATTAAATAATGAATTCTTCCTTCTCTATGGAAGGGGCATGCAGATAGGCCCACAAAGTTACCATTTCAAAGTGATAGTAATGTGGTGCACTTGATGACCTGGGAAGAAATCAGGGATGTTTTGCAAGTGGTTACAAACGACAAGAAGAGTTATTTTAAATATAGTACAGCACTGCAAGAAAGAAACACCAATATTGCTATCGAACTTGGCACAGTGACTCATGCCCATATTTCCAGGTACTTGGGAGGCTGAGGCAAGAGGATCAATTGAGCCCAATAGTTGAAGAGCAACCTGGGCAAAATAGTGAGACTCTGACTTAGGAAAATAAAATACCAAACTGTATAGATCTAACTTTCCCTTAAGTATTCTTCTGAGATGCTGCAGTGGGGTGGCAGAGAAAATTTGGTTAAAATGACACAGGGGTAGAATCAGGTAAACTAAGAAGCTTTTTTGTTTAAAAGTGGTTTCATGCAGGCTGCTGTCAGAGGCAGCTGGTCTAAGAGAACTGGGGCAGGAATAGAGGTCAAAGAGTGTCTGGTCAAAAGGCTACATGTACATACCTAATTTGTATTGTCTGCTCCTAGAGACAAGAAGGAATCCAATGGATAGTTCTTCCCCAACTCCTGGAATCCCCAAAGCCTCTTTATCAACAAATATTTAGCTATTCAAATTTAACTCACTATTGCATAATTTTATCATTAACTTTTCTTCCTATATTTCCTAATAAATTTCAGATGCATCAAGATATCATCTCAAGAAATTTAGTAGAAAGTTAAAATTAAAAATAGAAATCATTGATGGAAGTTTTGTGAAGAAAATAACAGACAAGAATACCAGTTTTAGATTGGACTGAAAAAAATGCAATCCCTGGAGTTAAAGAAAAATGAGTTAGATTTTATGGAAAACTTCATTAAATAAACAAACCAAGAGAAAATGTAAGCATATAGTTTTAGGGAAACAAATTTATGTATCATGTATCTTGAGGTCTGATTGGGCGGGTAGTGGGGAAGGACCGTAATTTAGAACTACTCTGTAAGCAATAAAAGCATTTTAACCACATAATTTAAAGGTTTTTAAGGAAGATAGCCTAGTACTTAAAATAGTCTTGTGACTTTTTAGTGTGAAGATGGGACAATATTTTTGGTGTTAAGGAAAATGGGGATGTGACAATGGAAAATGCCATAGATGTTTAAAGAAAATAAACACTATTTTCAAAATTTATTGGAAAATGTACACTGACCCTATGTTGTCTATACAGATTTGACTATGTCTATAACTTCATGTTTGACAATAAATAGTACATGTGTTGATTTAAATGCTTTCAAATGCTTTTCAAATTTCCATGAATATAACCTAACTTTATTATTATTATTATTAATTAATTTATTTATTTATTTTGAGATGGAGTCTCGCTCTGTCGCCCAGGCTGGAATGCAATGCTGCGATCTTGGCTCACTGCAAACTCTGCCTCCCGGGTTCAAACAATTCTCCTACCTCAGCCTCCTGAGTAGCTGGGATTACAGGCATGCACCATCACGCCTGGCTAATTTTTGTATTTTTAGTAGAGACAGAGTTTCCCCATGTTGGCCAGGCTGGTTTCAAGCTCCTGACCTCAAGTGATCCACCCGCCTTGGCCTCCCAAAGTGGAGGAATTACAGGCGCGAGCCACCGTGCCTGGCCAAATACAACTTTACTTTAAATAAGGCATGGACATTTTATACTAATCTTGATTAATTTATCCTTTGTTCATCAGTCTTTCTAAACTATATCTGAAATATCTTACTGTTTAGTAGCTTATGGTACTCTAAACCAAATCTTCTTGTAGAAATCAGATCAATTTTTGTTTTCAAGGTCAGAAGGGAGAAAAACGAACAGTGACAGAGTTGAAAGAAAAAAAAAGTTTATCAACTCACGTTTGAATTCTGCTATGGCTAGAGAGTTATTTGCTGTCTAAAACCATGCTATTTACTCAGATACCAAGGTCCTGGGTGACAAATACAAAAGAGCCGTGCTCCTGGAAAAGGCCAAAGGGAAAAGCATTGGCAGAAAGATCCTAACAAATACCCTCACCTGTTGCTCAGTGCCTCCCCTCTATTTATAAACTTTCGACACACTGATTTTCATAGTTATGCAAGGAAGAACTCTGACCCCTACTCGTTTATACTCACTTATCCAAATGACTAGCAAAAACACTGTCACAGCTTCTCGGTATTTCACCCATTCTGAAAATAAAGGAGCTTCTCTATTTTCCCAGGGATACAGGGAGAACTTACTGAAGAAGAAATTTGAAGAACTAGGAAGTTGTGTGGCAGCCATACCATCCCTATTCACTCTATAAACTAACTTAAAGCTACATTAAGAAGATTACATTTAATTTTATAAAATTGAAACATCTTTCAAACTTGTAGCTTGTAATTGAACATATTGATGTTGGCACTGATTTCCAGCACAGATGGAAACTTAGGTGAAAACTTGCGGTGACTCTGACTCCTTGATCAGTAGAAGCAGTTATTTTATTTTATTTTTTTAAATTTTTATTTAGTTTTTACTTCATAATAATAAACTTAACACTGCAATCCAGCTAGGCATGGAAGGGAACAAGGAAAACATGGAACTCAAAGGGAACTGCAGCGAGAGCACAAAAATGATAGGATACTGCGAGCAAATGGGGTGGAAAGGTGCTCTCCCCAGCTACAGAATGAATGGTCTGGGGGTTAAGATAAAACACAAGTCAAACGTATTAGAGTTGTCCACAGTCAGCAATGCTGATCTTCTTGCTGGTCTTGCCATTCCTGGACCCAAAGCACTCCATGGCCTCCACAATATTCATGCCTTCTTTCACCTTGCCAAAGACCACAGGTTTGCCATCCAACCACTTGGCATTGGCAGTGCAGATGAAAAACTGGGAACCGTTTGTGTTGGGTCCAGCATTTGCCATGGACAAGATGCCAGGACCTGTATGCTTTAGGATGAAGTTCTCATCTTCAAATTTCTTCCCGTAGATGGACTTGCCACGATTGCCATTATGGCATGTGAAGTCACCACGCTGACACATAAAGCCTGGAATATTTCTGTGGAAGCGGGAACCCTTATAACCAAATTCTTTCTCTCCAGTGCTCAGAGCATGAAAGTTTTCTTCTGTCTTTGGAAGCTTGTCTGCAAACAACTCCAAGGAGATGCAGCCCAAGGGCTCACCGTCAAAGGTGATGTCGGAGAACGCGGTGGGGTAGACCAGGGCTGATAGTACCGGGCTCCCGGTGGCGGCGTCTGCAAGGCTGAAGCAGTTATTTTAAGAACAAAGACCTGCTAGTTTTTGCAAAGCAAGTTTATGCTGATTGCTATCAACTAGAGCTTACAACTTGTTTCTTTATTCTTTTGTTTGGTAAGTTGGTCTTGCCTCAATTATGATTCTGTATCTTTGTGCCAGGTTGGGATCAAGGAAAACCATGCTTTGTTTCTAGCTGTGTGTGCTCTCTATCTCTTTGTACTTCCATTTCCCCATCCATAAAAACATTTCAACTTTTCATGGCAGTTAACCTATTTCAAATATCTCTCAGGGCTCAGACTAAAGGAATGACACACTCTTTAATGTATTTGTATGGGCTTTGCCATTCAGCGCTCTTTAATTTTAGCAATTTTCATGAGCACTTAAATGTAATAATGCATTTCATGTAATAATAACACTTAATTATTATTATCTATTATTTATCCAATGATCTCATGGTAGCTTATAAACACTAATTAATTGAGATTTACAAAACCCTGTGAAGTTCAAGTAAAATGGCCATGTTGCACTTACCCACTTATTCCTGTAAATACTGCTTTGAAGTCTTTAAATATTTAATTAGTGATTATAACTCCAGCTGCTATCTAGGAAACCTAAAGTAGACCCATTTTTAATCTTTGTGTGTGTGTGTGGTTTTCAAATAAAGTTAGTAGTGATTTCTGGATACCAAAAAGCCCAGAAATTTTACTAAGTAATTTTGACTTAGGGTTGAAACTACGTTCTTAGAAGTATTCAGGTAAGAGAGAAAGCTATGCTGACTGTCTACTGAAGACGGTAATAGTGAAATAGCTCATTATTCCACTACAGCATTCTCCACAGTGGTTGGGGACGCACTGACTTCATAAAGATTTTATTAAGAGCCTAATACCTATTTTTCACACTTTCTCTGATTATCTCTTTTGACTTTTACCTCAAATTTTAAGAATAGACTGTTTTATAATGGGAGAGAGCTATGGGCTGGTAATCCTGAGGTCTGGGCTCTTCTACATCTGTGATTTAAACTATTTATTTCACTTTGTTAAATTTTTTTTCTATAAAGTTGAGACAAAATAATACATACTCTACTATCTAAACATTGTAGCCATCATAAAGTGAGATAATATATATAGTTCTTTCTCTGGGTCCCTACTAGGCTCATATTCAATCAACAAATATTTATTTAATGCCTATTGTGTGCCAGTCTCTGTTCAAAGGACTTGGAATGCAGCAGTAAATACATAAATAAATGAAAGAAGGAATGAATGAAGAACTTGTTCTCATGAAGCTTGTAATCCATTGGGTAGAGGGAGATAAATAACTAAAAAATATATAATGTATTAGACAGTGCTGTGGTTTGAATGTCTGTCCCTTCCAAAACTCATGTTGAAATTTAATTTCCATTAAAACAGTATTAAGAGGTGACCCCTTTAAGAGGTTGATTAGGCCATGAGGACTCTGCCCTCATGGGTGGGATTTATAACTTTATAAAAGGGTAAATTGGGGCCCCCTTTTGTCTCTTTGTTCTGCCTTCTGCCATGTGAGGACAAAGTGTTCCTCCCCTCCAGAGGATGCATCATTCAAGGCACCATCTTGGAATCAGAATTGCCAAACCTGCTGGCACCTTGTTATTAAGAGTTCCCAGCCTCCAGAACTGTGAGCCAATAAATTTATGTTCATTATAAATTACTCACTCTGTGGCATTTTGTTATAGTAGCACAAATGAACTAAGAAATAAGATGATAAATATTATGGAAAATTCTGATTCAGTAGAAGTTCTACCACTTATGAGCTATGTAGCCTTGAGAAAATTACCTATACCTCAGTTTTCTTTTCTTTTTTTTTTTTTTTGAGACGGAGTCTCGCGCTGTGTCACCCAGGCTGGAGTGCAGTGGCGCGATCTCGGCTCACTGCAAGCTCCGCCTCCCAGGTTCACGCCATTCTCCTGCCTCAGCCTCCGAGTAGCTGGGACTACAGGCGCCCGCCACCACGCCCGGCTAGTTTTTTGTATTTTTAGTAGAGACGGGGTTTCACCATGTTAGCCAGGATGGTCTCGATCTCCTGACCTCGTGATCCACCCGCCTCGGCCTCCCAAAGTGCTGGGATTACAGGCTTGAGCCACCGCGCCCGGCCTATACCTCAGTTTTCTAAGCTGAGATATGGGAAAAATTATACTACTAACATGTCAGAGTTGTTTTGAGAATTTGTATCTATCTAATCACAAATAGTCCAGTTTGCTATTCTAGTAAGATTTAGTGAATTGCAATCTATTTATATAGTCACTATGATAACGAGAAAGTAAAGGGACTTTCTATGACATGCTGGTCTTCTCAGAAATAAGATTTCAACCCAGGCACCCTGATTTATGGTTTCTGCACTTAACTACTGGCCTACATTACTTCCCACCAATAATTACAGTTAGAGCTTCGCATGCATAATCTCATTTAATCTACATAAGAACCTTATAAAATAGGAAACATTAATGTCCCCACTTCATAGGCTCCTCCTTTGACCTTCCGAAGCACCATCACCATCCTTCTTCAGAGATCATCCCAGCTCTGGAGGGCCTCTCCAAGTTTCAGGTGCTAATTTCTCTAACCTTTTCTCTTTGTGCTTCTCATCGTTGAGGTGATACGGCTTTATGCAGTTGCAAGCTATGTGTCGTTTTAGTATCCTCTTCCCATTTTTCAAGATACTTTGTTCTAACGGTTTCGACAAAGCTATGTGTTACTTCAGTGTCCTCATTTTTCAATTTGCCAATACTATTCGATCAGTTCCTTTTAATAAAATTTGTCTGTTGAAATGCCTACTGGGATTTTTGCTTTCCTACTTCGACCCAAAATGATTCTGTACTTAGTACTAAAAGTGATCCCTCGCTAAAAATACACCACAGTGATGAACTATTGGGATTGGCTTAGTCATGTTCTTGGCCTTGAATGAAGCACTAAATGTATGCTGATCAGAAGGGGAGTACTAGTAATCCATAGCATGCAGTGTCAAGACACATCACAATTGAGTTAAGCCCTGTATTTGATTGTGATCAGTTGCTAACTCAAGCAAACACCTCACACTTTCTAATGTAATAGTCCTTTGCATAGATGGCTAACGGTTTATTTAATCAGTCCTCTGTAGATGGAGTAGTTCTCAATTTTTCACTAGGATAATGCCATTGTAAACATATATAATATATATAAGTATAACTATTGCTTTAGGATAGTATTTAAAAAGTCACGTTTAATAATGTTGTGAGAGGTTATTTCCGGCAATGGAATTGTAGGTGATCTTTAGTTTCTTCTTTAGAATATTCTGCATTTCTAATTTCTTTTCCAATGAGAATTTTTTACATTTATGATAAGAAAAAAATGAAGTTATCTCCTCCCCTCCAATTAATGACTATTAATTTTACCACTATGTCAATATAAGTGTACTTTTCTGTGATTTAATGAGATTTCCAGCAACTGTGAACTCTGCAATAATGAGGGTAAGTCACTAAGTCAGTTTAACTGATTGCTATGGCTCCTGTTGATCAATTCTTTTCCTCAGGGTGAAAATACTTTTCAGTTAATCTGAAAATAATTCATGAAATCATAGAATCTCTAGGTTGAAAGGCACTACAAATGTCCTAAGGAAGACCAAGAAAAATTGTCTCACTAAATAAACGTTTAAGAGATAGACATAGAGATTTAGAGATGGCTGGAAGAAACTTCAGGAGCCAGGTGGCTTATGACCTCTTCATCTGAGAACCAGAGAGGCTGACTGATCTTTGGTAACCAGGATAGTGGCTGAGACGAGACTAGAACTGAGGTACCAAATCCTGACTCCTGGCTTAACATTCTTTCCATTTAACTATAAGCTCCACACCCTTGTCCATATTGTCTGGTTTCGTACCATACTTTGAAAGTTACACATGGCACTGTTATTATAGTAGACCCTCTTATCCATGGTTTCACTTTCCACAGTTTCAGTTACCCATGGTCAACTATAGTCTAAAAACATTAAGATATTTTGAGAGAGAGAAAGACAGAGAGACCACATTCACCACTTTAATTACAGTATATTGTTCTATTTTATTACTAGTTATTTTTGTTAATCTCATACTGTGACTAACTTAGAAATTAAACTTTATCAGAGGAATGTAAGTATAGGTAAAAGCTTAGTGTAGATAAAATTTGGTTCTATTTGTGGTTTCAGGCATCCACTGGAGATCTTGGAACATAACTCCCGTGGATAAGGAGGGACTACGGTATCTTTGTTTTTAATTTTTCATTGCAATTATAATATAAAAATATATATGATGCCTATACTTTAATAAGTGAATATTTTACCTGTTAAATACTGGGAGATCCTCATGGCTCCCTAGTCTTCTCACTAAAATTTTTCCTAGACAAATTCATCCAAAACAAAAGCTTGAATTATCAACTATAAAGCCGGCATTACTCAAAATTTTATCTGCAGCCCATCATTCTCTGATCCCCAGAGAGGTGTTTGAAAAATCAAGAGTAAAGGTATGAATTAGAGAGAGCAGGGCACAGGTTTTATGTAATAGAACTGGACAAAGATGGCCGGGCGCGGTGGCTCAAGCCTGTAATCCCAGCACTTTGGGAGGCCGAGACGGGTGGATCACGAGGTCAGGAGATCGAGACCATCCTGGCTAACACGGTGAAACCCCATCTCTACTAAAAAATACAAAAAACTAGCCAGGCGAGGTGGCGGGCACCTGTAGTCCCAGCTACTCGGGAGGCTGAGGCAGGAGAATGGCGTAAACCCGGGAGGTGGAGCTTGCAGTGAGCTGAGATCCGGCCACTGCACCCCAGCCTGGGCGACAGAGCAAGACTCCGTCTCAAAAAAAAAAAAAAAAAAAAAAGAACTGGACAAAGATTAGAGACCAAAAATACCACTTGAAGTTCAAGCCCATGCAGGAGTAGAAGAGGATGCCTAGGTTGAGAGTAGAGCAGAGGTAGGGAACAGAATGTGATTTCAGACGTGGTCAGGGCAATAGATCTAATTTAATATACGTAATGATTGGGTGTGTGGTGGAGCATCAGGTGGAGGGCTCTAGATAAGCATATTGCCTAACACATTGGTGAACAGCAACAGTAAGCCACTGGGTAGCCAAAGCAAAGCACAGAAGCCAGTCAATGCCTGTGGAACAGCATCTACATTTAAGTAAGTCCTGTGTATTTGTCAGGAGGAATCACATTGGCTGTTTCTTCTTCCCACTTTATAAAAAATCCAGAGTCCTCAAACATGTCAAACCAGCAGTGAATATTGAAATGGAAAGCCCCAGCACCAGAACTTGAGGAGCAGGAATAGAGTGGGAAACCCTTCTCAGAATATTCCTCACTTCAGTACTGAACATCTGGTTGGACAAGCCAAAAAATTAATAATCACCTTTAAAATTTTTAACTTTTGAAATAATTTCAGGCTAACAGAAAACTTGTAAGAATACTACAGGCTGGGTGCAGTGGCTCATGTCTGTAATCCCAGCACTTTGGGAGGCCGAGGTGTGCAGATCACCTTAGGTCAGGAGTTTGAGACCAGCCTGACCATCATGGTGAAATCCTGTCTCTACTAAAAATACAAAACAGTCAGGTGTGGTGGTGCATGCCTGTAATCCCAACTACTTGGGAGGCTGATGCAGGAGAATCGCTTAAAGACAGGAGGTGGAAGGCCGGGCGTGGTGGCTCAAGCCTGTAATCCCAGCACTTTGGGAGGCCGAGACGGGCGGATCACGAGGTCAGGAGATCGAGACCATCCTTGCTAACCCGGTGAAACCCCGTCTCTACTAAAAAAAATTACAAAAAAACTAGCCGGACGAGGTGGTGGGCGCCTGTAGTCCCAGCTGCTCGGGAGGCTGAGGCAGGAGAATGGCGTGAACCCGGGAGGCGGAGCTTGCAGTGAGCTGAGATCCGGCCACTGCACTCCAGCCTGGGCGACAGAGCAAGACTCCGTCTCAAAAAAACAAAACAAAACAAAACAAAACCAAATCTTCTGGGTTCACGTGACCCACTCACCTCAGCCTCCCAAGTAGCTGGGACTNCCCCCCCCCCATTTTTTTTTTTTTTTTTCAAAAAAAAAAAAAAAAAAAAAAAAAAAAAAAAAAGCCAGGCACGGTGACACACGCCTGCAATCCCAGCACTTTGGGAGGCAGAGGCAGGTGGATCACAAGGTCAGGAGTTCGAGACCATCCTGGCCAATATGGTGAAACCCTGTCTCTACTAAAAATACAAAAATCAGCCAGCTGTGGTGGCTGGTGCCTGTAGCCCCAGTTACTCAGGAGGCTGAGGTGGGAGAATTGCTTGAACCTGGGAGGTGGAGGTTGCCGTGAGCCGATATCACACCACTGCACTCCAGCCTGGGCTACAGAGTGAGACTCCACCTAAAAAAAAAAAAAAAAAAAGGCTGGGCATGGTGGCCCACGTCTGTAATCCCAGCACTTTGGGAGGCCAGGGTGGGTGGATCACCTGAGGTTGGGAGTTTGAGACCAGCCTGACCAACACGGAGAAAACCCACCTCTACTAAAAAAAAAAAAAAATACAAAATGAGCTGGGCATGGTGGCACATGCCTGTAATCCCAGCTTCTCAGGAGGCTGAGGCAGGAGAATCACTTGAACCCGGGAGCTGGAGGTTGTGGTGAGCAGAGATAGTGCCATTGCACTCCAGCCTGGGCAACAAGAGTGACACTCGATCTCAAAGAAAAAAAAAAAAAGAAAGAAAATAAAAGAATACTACAAAAAACTTTCTGGATATCCATTACTCATATTCCCCAAATGTTTTTTTTTTTTTTTTTTTTTTTTTTTTTTTANGCCCGGCTAGTTTTTTTTTTTTGTATTTTTAGTAGAGACGGGGTTTCACCATGTTAGCCAGGATGGTCTCGATCTCCTGACCTCGTGATCCACCCGCCTTGGCCTCCCAAAGTGCTGGGATTACAGGCTTGAGCCACCGCGCCCGGCCAAATTCCCCAAATGTTAACAATTTATTTGCTCTATCTCTTTCTCTGTACACACACACACACGCACACACACGAGTTTTGTGTGTGCATGTGTATTCTTTAAGGGTAAGTTTTAAATTGGATGCCTGTTTACTCCTAAATACTTCACTCATTTTTTCCTAAAATTACAGAAATTCTTTCACATAAAAGTAGTATATTATCAAAATCAGGAAATTACCATTGATACAATATCCTTATCTAATCCACAGGCCTTATTCAGACTTCCTCTAAGGCCTTAACAAAGTCCTTTGTGAAAAGAAAATCCAGTATCATGCATTGTATTCAGTTGTCATTTCTCTTTAGTCTCCTTTATTCTGGAATAATTCCTGAGTCTTAGGATTTCATGACATTGAATTATTTATTTATGTATTTATTTATTTCTCATCACACTGAATTTTTACTTATTTACATTTTTAATGTTTTGAATTTCAGTAGGTTCTTGGGGAACAAGTGCTGTTTTGTTACATAGATAAGTACTTTAGGTGCGATTTCTGATATTTTGGTGCACCCGTCACCTGAGCGGTGTACACTGTACCCAGTGTGTAGTCTTTTATCTTTCACACCCTTCCCAACCTTCCCCACAAGGCCCCAAAGTGCATTGTATCATTCTTATGCCTTTGCATCTTCATAGTTTAGGTCCCACTTATAAGTGAGAACATATGATGTTCGGTTTTCCATTCCTGAATTACTTCACTTAGAATAATGATCTCCAACTCCAACCAGGTTCCTGTGAATGCCATTATTTTGTTCCTTTTTATGGCTGAGTAGTATTCCATGGTATATATATATATACCACATTTTCTTTATCTATTTGTTGATTGATGGGCATTTGGGCTGGTTCCATATTTTTGCAATTGAGAACTGTGCTGCTATAAACATGCATGTGCAAGTGTCCTTTTCATACAATAATTTCTTGTCCTCTGGGTAGATATTCTGTTGTGGGATTGCTGGATCAAATGATAGTTCAACTTTTCGTTCTTTAAGGAATCTCTACACTGTTTTCCATAGTGGTTGTACTAGTTTACATTCTCACCAGCAGTGTAATAGTGTTCTCTTTTCACCATATCCATACCAACATCTACTGGTTTTTGATTTTTAAATTATGGCCATTCTTACAGGAGTAAGGTGGTATGGCATTGTGGTTTTGATTTGCATTTCCCTGATAATTAGTGATGCTGAGCATTTTTTCATATGTGTGTTAGCCATTTGTATATCTTCTTTTGAGAATTTGCTATTCATGTCCTTTGCCCACTTTTTGATGGGCTTATTTGTTTTTTTTCTTGCTGGTTTGTTTGAGTTCCTTGTAGATTCTGGTTATTAGTCCTTTGTTGGATGTATAGTTTGCAAAGATTTTCTCCCCCTCTGTGGGTTGTCTGTTTACTCTGCTGATTATTTCTTTTGCTGTGCAGAAGCTTTTTAGTTTAATTAAGTCTCATCTATTCATCTTTATTCTTGTTGCATTTTCTTTTGGGCTCTTGGTCATGAACTCTTTGCCTAAGCCAATTTCTAGAAGGGTTTTTCTGATGTTACCTTCTAGAATTTTTATAGTTTCAGGTCTTAGATTAAGTCTTTGATCCATCTTGAGTTGATTTTTGTATAAGGTGAGAGATGAGGATCTAGTTTCATTCTTCTACATGTGGCTTGCCATTTATCCCACCACCATTTGTTGAATAGGGTGTCCTTTCTTCACTATAAGTTTTTTTTTGTTTTTTTTTTTTGTTTGTTTGTTTGTTGTTTTTTGAGACGGAGTCTTGCTCTGTGCCCCAGGCTGGAGTGCAGTGGCGCGATCTCGGCTCACTGCAAGCTCCGCCCCCCCTGGGTTGACGCCATTCTCCTGCCTCAGCCTCCTGAGTAGCTGGCGCCCGCCACCTCACCCGGCTAATTTTCTTGTATTTTAGTAGAGACAAGGTTTCACTGTGTTAGCCAGGATGGTCTCGATCTCCTGACCTCGTGATCCGCCCGTCTCGGCCTCCCAAAGTGCTGGGATTACAGGCTTGAGCCACCGCACCCAGCCTTCACTATATGTTTTTGTGTACTTTGTTGAAGACCAGTTGACTGTCAGCATTTGGCTTCATTTCTGGGTTCTCTATTCTGTTCCAGTAGTCTGTTTGTCTATTGTTATACCAGTACCATGCTGTTTTGGTGACTAGTGACTATAGACTTAAATTAATAGTCTAGTTTGAAGTTGGGTAATGTGATGACTCCAGGTTTGTACTTTTTGCTTAATCTTACTATGGCTTTTTGGGTTCCATGTGAATTTTAGGATTTTTTTTTTTCTAGTTCTGTGAAGAATGATGGTGGTATTTTGATGGGAATTGCATCAAATTTGTAGATTGCTCTTGGCAGTATGATCATTTTCACAATATTGATTCTACCCATCCATGAGCATAGGATATGCTTTCATTTGTTTGTGTCTTCTGTGATTTATTTCAGCAGTGTTTTGTAGTTTTCCTTGCAAAAGTCTTTAACCTCCTTGGTTAGGTATATTTCTAAGTTTTTGTTTGTTTGTTTGTTTGTTTTTTGGAAGCTATTGTAAAATGAGATTCATTCTTAATTTGGTTCTCAGCTTGGTCACTGTTGGTGTATGGCGGTGCCACTGATTTGTGTACATTGATTTTTGTATCCTGAAAGTTTATTGAATTTATTTATCAAATCCAGGAGCCTTTGAGATGCATCTTTTGTGTTTTCCAGGTATATGATCATCTCATCAGTGAATAGTGACAATTTGACTTCCTCTTTACCTATTTGGATGCACTTGATTTCTTTTTCTTGTCTGATAATTCTGGCTAGGACTTCAGGACTAGGTTTAATAGAGGTCGTGAAAGTGGGCATCCTTGTTTTGTTCCAGTTCTCAGGGGAAATGCCTTCAACTTTTTCCTGTCCTGCATAATGTTGGCAGTGGGTATGTCCTAGATGACTTTTATGACCACAAGATATGTCCCTTCAATGCCAATTTTGCTGAGCATTTTAATCATACAGACAAGCTAGCTTTTGTCAAATGATTTTTCTGCATCTATTGATAGGATTATGTGAACTGTGTTTTTAATTCTGTTTAGGTAGCATATCACATGTATTGACTTGCATATGTTAAACCATCCCTGCATCTGTGATATGAAACCCACTTGATTATAGTGGATTATCTTTTTGATATGCTGTTCGATTTTGTTAGCTAGTATTTTGTTAAGAATTTTTGCATCTACGTTCATCAGGGATATCGGTCTACAGTTTTATTTTTTGGTTATGTCCTTTCCTTGTTCTGGTATTAGGGTGATACTGGCTTCACAGAACAATTTAGGGAGGATTCTCTCTTTCTCTCTCTTTTGGAATAGTGTCAAAAATATTGGTACAAATTCTTATTCAAATGTCTGATAGAATTCAGCTGTGAATCTACCTGGTCCTGGACTTTTTTTGTTGTTGTTAGCAATCTTCTTATTGCCATTTCAATCTCGCTGCTTGTTATTGGTCTATTCAGGGTTTCTGTTTCTTCCTGTTTTAATCTATGAGAGTTGTATATTTCCAGGAATTTATCCATCTCCTCTAGGTTTTCTAGTTTGCATGTGTAAAGGTGTTCATAGTAGCCTTGAGTGTTCTTTTGTATTTCTGCAGACTTGGTTGTAATACCTCCCATTTCATTTCTAATTGAGCTTATTTGGATCTTCTCTCTTCTTTTCTTGATTAATCTTGCTAATGGTCTATTGATTTTGCTTAGCTTTTCAAAGAAACAACTGTTTGTTTCATTTGTCTTTTGTATTTTTTCCCTATTGTTGCTGTTTCAATTTTATTAAGTTCTGCTCTGATTTTTGTTATTTCTTTTCTTCTGCTGAATTTGGATTTGGTTCTTTCCTGTTTCTCTAATTCCTTGAGATGTGACCTTAGATTGTCTGTTTGTGATCTTTCAGACTTTTTGATGCAGGCATTTAATGCTATGAACTTTCCTCTTAGCACTGCTTTCGCTGTATTCCAGAAGTTTTGATAGGTTGTGTCACTATTATTGTTCAGTTCAAATAATTTTTTAATTTCCGTCTTGATTTCACTGTTGACTCCACAATCATTCAGGAGCAGATTGTTTAATTTCCATGTATTTGCATCCTTTTGAGCTGATTTCCAATTTTCTTCCACTGTGGTCTGAGAGAGTATTTGATATAATAATTTTGATTTTCTTAAATGTATTGAGACTTGTTTTGTTGTCTGTCATATGGTCTATCTTGGAGAATGTTCCATGTGCTGATGAATAAAATATATACTCTGCAGTTGCTGGGTAGAATGTTCCATAAATAGCTTTCAAGTTAATTTATTCTAGGTTATAGTTTAAGTCTATTGTTTCTTTGTTGACTGTCTGTCTTGATGACCTGTCTAGTGTTGTCAGTGGGGTATTGATTCCCCGATTCCCCTATTATTATTGTGTTGCCATTTATCTCATTTCTTAGGCCTAGTAGTTGCTTTATAAATTTGGGAGCTCCAGTGTTAGGTGCATATATATGTAGGACTGTGATAATTTCCTATTGAACTAGTCCGTTTTCATTATATAATGTCACTCTTTGTCTTTTTTAACTGTTGTTGCTTTAAAGTCTGTTTTGTGTCTTATAAGGATAGTTACTCCTGCGTTTATTTATTTATTTAGAGATGGAGTCTCACTCTGTCACCCAGGCTAGAGTGCAATGGCATGATCTCAGTTCACTGCAACCTCTGCCTCCACGGTGCAAGCAGTTCTTGTGTCTCAGCCTCCCAAGTAGCTGGGATTATAGATGCATGCCACCATGCCCAGCTAATTTTTGTATTATTAGTAGAGATGGGGTTTCACCATATTGGCCAGGCTGTCTTGAACTCAGGTGATCTGCCCTCCTCGGCCTCCCAAAGTGCTGTGATTACAGGATAAACCACCATGCTTAGCCATTCTGCTTGCTTTTCGTGTCCATTTGCATGGAATATCTTTTCCCACTCCTCTACCTTAAGTTTATGTGAGTCCTTATATGTTGGGTGAGTCTCTTGAAGACAGCAGATACTCGATTGGTGAATTCTTATCCGTCCTGCCATTCTGTATCTTTTAAGTGGAGCATTCAGGCTATTTACATTCAATGTTAGTGTTGAAATGTGAGGTACTATTCTATTCATTGTGCTAGTTATTGCCTGAATACCTTGTTTTGTTTTTTTTTTTTTTTTTCATTGTGTTATTTTTTCATAAGCCTTGTGAGATTTATGATTTAAGAAGGTTCTATTTTGGTGTATTTTGAGGTTTTCTTTCAAAGTTTAGGATTCCTTTTAGCATTTACTATAGTGATGGCTTGGCAGTGGTGAATTCTCTCAGCCTTCGTTTGTCTGTAAAAGACTATCTTTCCTTTATTTATGAGGCTTAGCTTCACTGGATACAAAGTTCTTGACTGAAAATTGTTTTGTTTAAGGAGTCTAATGGTAGAACCCCAGTCTCTTCTAGCTTGTAGGATTTCTGCTGAGAAATCTGCTGTTAATCTGATAGATTTTCCTTTTTAGGTTACATGATGCTTTTGCCTCACAGCTCTTAAGATTCTTTCCTTCATCTTGACTTTAGGTAACCTAATGACTGTGTGCCTAGATGATTATCTTTTGTGATGAATTTCCAGGGTGTATTAGTCTGTTCTCATGCTGCTAATAAACACATACCCGAGACTGGGTAATTTATAAATTTATAAAAAGAGATTTAATGGACTCCGTTTCACATGGCTGGGAGGTCTAACAATCATGGCAGAAGACGAAGGAGGAGCAAAGGCACCTCTTACATGGCAGAAGGCAAGGGAGCGTGTATAGGGGAACTTTATAAAACCACCAGATCTCTTGAGACTTATTCTCTATCATGAGAACAACGTGGGAAAAACCCACCCCCATGATTCAATTACCCCTCACTGGGTCCCTCCCATGACATGTGGGGATTATGGAAGCTACAGTTCAAGATGAGATTTTGGTAGGGACACAGCCAAAGCATATCACCAGGTGATCTTTGAGCTTCTTGTATTTGGATGTCTAGATCTCTAGCAAAACTGGGAAAGTTTTCATCAATTATTCCCTCAAATAAGTTTTCCAAACTTTTTTAGATTTCTCTTCTTCCTCTGGAACACCAATTATTCTTAGGTTTGGTTGATTAACATAATCCCAAGCTTCTTAGAGGATTTATTCATTTTTAAAAATCCTTTTTTCTTTGCTTTGTCTAATTGAGTTAAGCTAGAAGCCTTGTCTTCAAGCTCTGAAATTCTTTCTTCTACTTGCTCAATTCTATTGTGGAAACTTTCCAGTATATTTTGCATGTCTCTAAGTGTGTCTTTCATTTCCAGAAGCTGTGATTATTTTTAATTTGTGATATTTATTTCTCTGAAAATCTTTTCATCCGTATCCTGTATTATTTTTTATGTTTCTTTACGTTGGTTTTCACCTTTCTCTGGTGCTTAATAATCCTTGAGTAGCTTAATAATCAACCTTCTGAATTCTTTTTCTGGCAATTCAGAAATTTCTTCTTGGTTTGGATTCGTTGCTAATGAGCTAGTGTGATCTTTTGCAGGTGATGGAGAACCTTTCTTTGTCATGTTATCAGAATTGTTTTTCTGGTAATTTCTCATTTGGGTAGAGTGTGTCAGAGGAAAGATCTGGGGCTTGCTGTTCAGATTCTTTTGTCCCATGGGGTGCTCCCTTGATGTGGTGGGCTCCCCCTTCCCCTAAAGATAGAGCTTCTTGAGAGCTGGACTGCAGTGATTGTTATTGTTCTTCTGGGTCTAGCCATCCAGCAGATATACTGGGCTCCAGGGTGGTGCTAGAGAGTACCTGCAAGGAGTCCTGTGATGTGATCCATCTTCAGGTCTCTCAATTATGGATACCAGCACCTGCTCCAGTGGAGTTAGCAGGGGAGTGAACTCTGTGATTGTCCTTGGTTGTAGTTTTGTTTAGTGTGCTGGCTTTCTCAAATACTGGTTGTGCTAGCAGTGAAGTTGTCACGTGGACTGATTCAGGACCTATGGTTATCCAGGATGTTGCAGGTGGTGAAATTAGCTGTTGTTTTCCCCTTTTTTGGAGCAGGGTTTTTATTTTATGAGTTGCTGTAATGACTTGAGTCGTTTGGCCACCAGTGAAGGCGGCACTTTCAAGAAAGCATCAGCTGCAGTAGTATACAGGGAGCTACAAGCTTGCCCTAAGGTCATTTGGATAAATATTTGGGTTTCTGAGGCAATAAGTGGGGCCATAGAGCTCCCAGGGAATTATATCTTTTGGGCAGTTAGAGAAAGACCATGCGGTGGGGGCAGGGTTGGGCGTTTCTGAGATCAGACTCTCCTTGGCGGTGGCTTGCTGCAGCCCCTGTGGGGGATGGGGGTGTGGTTCTCAGGCCAATGGACTTATTTTCTCAGGAAGATTATGGCTGCCTCTGCTGTGTTATACAGGTCTCCAGGGAAGTGGGGGAAAGCCAGCAGTGACAGGCCTCACTCAGCTCCCCCACAGTTAGCAAAGGCAGTCTCACTCCCACCATGCCCCACCAACACCACCAAATTTATATCAAGGCAGCCAGTGAGCAGGGCGGAGATCTTGCCCCAGGCAGCAAGCCTTGTGATTGTGAAAGTAAACAGGGCTTTCAGGTTTTGTCCCTCCCCACCTGTTGCAGCTTCTGTGCTGGTATCTGCAATTCCTATTTGCCCCTACCCCCAGATTCTGCCCTGGATAATTTGTGCTTGGTCAAAATTATTACAAAGTTTGGCTGGAAGTTTCCTTCTCCCTGTAATCTTTCCCCAATTTTACTGGCAGCCCTCCCCAAGGAACCCTGTAAAATAAAGTTAGAAATAGCTTCCCTGGGGTCTGGGAGTGCCTACAGGGCTCTTCCTGTTGCTTCTCCTACCTTTGTATTTTGCTTGGTTCTCTAAAGTCACTTCAGCTCTTGGTAAGGTTAAATCCTTATCCCATGATTTGGATTTTCAGGTTCTGTAGTGGGCATTGTTTTGTTTAATTTAATTTAGGAGAGCTAAATAATTAAACATGAGGCCAAAGTACATAAGAAAGCAGCAGCCTTTTATTGCAAATATGCACACACTCTTGGGCGAGGTTCTCCGGTCCTCAGGTATGGGGCCAGGGAACTCGCGCCGGGGCTCTCGGGTGAGGTTCTCTGGTCCACAAGTAGGAGGAGCTGAAGAAGTCACGCCGGCTCCTGTCGGTGGCAGACATTTATGCATTGGTACTGAAAGGGGGAGGGCAATGGGCGGGATAAAGGCATGATAGGGGCGTCTCCATAGGCGTGGCCAGGTAAGTTTTGATCTCTTCGGATTGACGTCACCTGGCACATGTTCAGTTGATCTGCATCTTCCCAGGCGCGGGCTGCATTTTCCCATGCACGGGAAAGTTGGTGAGGAAGAACCCGAAAGCAACATGGATTGTGCCTTCTTGTTCACCTTCCTCCATTTTGTCCTTTCTCCCTCACCCAAACAGGGATGTGTGTTCAGGGTGGACTTTACCCCCTCACACTTTGGGCACTCACAGTTTTTCACCTGTCTCATTGAGTTTGCAGTGACAAGCCACTTCTTTCAAAGGGTCTATGAATTCTTTTGATTTCCCTGCTATGCTCCTGTGGTAGTGCTTGGAGCAAAAGTTCATGATGCCAGTCTCTGCACGCTGTTCTGTCCATCCAAGTGGGAGCTACAAGTTAGTTCAAGTCGACGTTAATATTTTGGAAGACTGTTGATCAGCTTTTTTTTTTTTTTTGAGACGGAGTCTGGCTGTGTCGCTCAGGGTGGAGCGCAGTGGTACGATCTCGGCTCACTGCAAGCTCTGCCTCCCGGGTTGGCACCATTCTCCTGCCTCAGCCTCCCGAGTAGCTGGGACTACAGGTGCCAGCCACCGCGCCCGGCTAATTTTTGTATTTTTAGTAGAGATGGGGTTTCACCATGTTAGTCATGATGGTCTCAATCTCCTGACCTCATGATCTGCCTGCCTCGGCCTCCCAAAGTGCTGGGATTATAGGCCAGAGCCTCAGCACCCGGCCAGATCAGCTATTTTTTAAATTTTTGTAAATATCTCATAATATAAAATTTGCCATTTAAAAATGTACAGTTCAGTAGTGTTAAGAATATTCACATTATAATGCAACTCATTTCTAGAAATTTTTCATCTTGCAAAACAGAATCTTTATACCCATCAACCACTAATTTCCCCTCTCTCTAGCTCCTGGAAACCACTGTTTTACTTTCTGTTTCTATGATTTTGATTACAGTAGGTACTTTATATGCATGGAATCATATAGTGTTTGTCTTTTCGTGACTGGCTTATCTCACTTTGCATAATGTCCTCAAGTTTTATTCATGTTGTATAGCATGTGATAGGATTTCTTTCTTTTTCAAGGAGGCATAATATTCCATTACAGGTGTACCCCACATTTTCTTTTCCTTCCTTCCTTCCTTCCTTCCTTCCTTCCTTCCTTCCTTCCTTCCTTCCTTCCTTCCTTCCTTCCTTTTCTTTCTTTTTCTTTCTTTGTGATAGGGATACCAGCTGAAGTGCAGTGGCATGAACACAGCTCACTGTAGCCTCGACCTCCTGGCCTCAAGTGAACCTCCCACTTCAGTGTCCTGAGTAGCTGGGACCACAGGCATGTGCCACTAAGCCCAGCTAATTTGTATTAGTTTTTTGTAGAGACAAGGTCTCACTATGTTGCCCAGGCTGGTCTCAGACCCTTGGACTCAAGTAACCTTCTTGCCTCAGCCTACTAAAGCGTGGAATTACAGATGTAGCCACCATGCCCAGCCATACCACATTTTCTTTATCCATACATATCCATACATTTATTATCAATGGACATTTGAATGCTTCCATCTCTTGACTATTGTGAACAATGCTGCAATGAACATGGGGTGTGCAAATATTTCTTTGAGATCCTGCTTTTAATTCTTTTGGCTACATATCTAGAAATGGGGTTACTAGATTGTATAGTAATTCTATTCTTAATTGTTTCAAGAACCTCCATACTGTTTTCCAGAATGGCCACACTAATCAACATTCCCACGAACAGTGCACAAGAGTTCCCTTTTCTCCATATCCTCCTTAACACTTGTTCTTTTTGTTCTTTTGATAGTGGGCATCCTAATGAAGGTGAGGGGATATCTGTTGATTTTTCACTCTTTTGATTGTTTCTTTTGATGTACAAAAGTTTTCAACTTTGATATAGTCTCATATTTCTATTTTTGACTTTTTGCTTGTGCTTTTGATATCATATCCAAGAAATCATTGCTATATCCAATGTCGTGAAGTTTTTCTCTCTGTTTTCTTCTAGAAGTTTTATAGTTTGTCTTTAATCCATTTGGAGTTGATTTTTTGCATATGGTCTAAGATAATGGTCCAAATCCATTATTTTGCATATGAATATCAAGTTTTCTCAATGTAATTTGTTGAAAAGAGTGCTCTTTCCTCATTGAGTAGTCTTGGCATCTTTGTCAAAGATTATTTTACCAAAAACATAGGATTTACTTCTGGCTTCTCTATTCTGTCCCATTGTTCTATACATGGATCATTTTGCTAGAACCACACCATTTTAATTACTGTTGCTTTGCAGTATGCTTTGAAATCAGTAAGTGTGTGGTTTCCCATTTTACTCCTTTTCAAGATTGTTTTGACTCTTCAGTAGATATGGATTTTGTAGACTGTCCTTCTGTTAAGGATTGTTTGATATCTTCTCATGATTAGATTCTAGTTATGCACTTTCCAGAGAAATGACAGAGAAGTGATGTCGGCTTCTTCTCAGTGCATCACATGCTGTCAATTGGTTCATTTCTGATGGTGTTAAGTTTGATCATTTGACTAAGGTAGTGTCTGCCAGGTTTTAGGAGTCATCATTTCCCAATTTATGTTTTTTTCCCATCCTTATCCAGTCATGACTTCTTGTGGATTTTACTAGCTAAATATTTCCCAAATCCATCTGCTTTTCTTCTGTGTCTTTGATCTAGTCTTGATGACCTTTCACTGCCCCAAACATGCTGTTCTCTTGTTGGGAACACTTCCTCACCCTCTTGGTTTTCTGACTCTTACTCTTTTTTCCAATCTCAGCTCAAACATCACCTCCTCCAGGAGGCCTCCCCTGACCTTTTAGAAAAACCCAAGTCCCTTGTTTCACATTCTCACAGCACTGTGTGTCTTTCATTCCTGGGACTTACGACTGTGATAAATTTGGATTGGTTTGTGTGATTTTTGGATCTACATCTACCACCTCAGTAAAGGGCAAGCTCTATGGCAGCAAAAATTACTGCTTCCATTTGTGCTAACCCAAAGTTTTCAGCTCAAAGCATTCATAAATAATTGTCTAAAAATAGTAATAACAATAACAGCATCAATTCTGAGTGCTTACTATTTGCAGGTAACTCTCCTAAGTTCTTATTATCTTTGTATTACCTCAGAAAAGCAAGTATGTATGAAATATAGTTTATGAAAACAATTTTCTGTGTGTCATTGAATTTTCCAGTTGTGCAATCTTTTGTAAATTATTTAATTGCATATTTGCTTTTGGTAACTTATTGCCTAAAATGTATTATTAACTGCAATAAGGAATCTACAGTAAAAAATAGATATATCTTTACAAACAAGACCTTATAAGTAGTAGCCAATGACTCTTTTAAATAATCTTTGTGTCAAGACACATTCTTTCTGCATTTGTAAGCTTACTAAACTCAATTGCTTGAATAACTCTTTTTACAGAGTGATCTGGCACTGTTAGAAACAAAGTCCACAAACAGAAATTTATAAATTCACACTTAAAGCACCCCAGGCTCCATAGCTTTAAATGAATGAAGTTGGAGAAAGAAAAAGACCATTTCCATTTGACACCATGGCTCAAACGTCATTTTTTTTTTTCTTTCAAAAATGACCTACTAGTAGTTATTGGCCAAACCCTGTTTTGAAGTCTTTGACTCCCATCACCAGTAGCAGACACACTCTGGTTTTAACTGTTTTGACTATGGTTTTGTCTTCTAAAGGTCAATAGGAGAATTTTTGCTTTGGACAAGCTTTAAAAAGATCAACAGACTAGATTTGCTTCATCTGCCTTTTAATTACAAATTGTATACATATAAGTTTGAGATCTTCAAGAACATCCACAGGGGCTCCCAGAAGAAGGGCACGTCATTTTCCTACTTTAGAATTTGTTTGCAGTAGTTGTCATTAAATTGCAATTTAATTAATGGTGTGTGTTGCCTGGGTTGAGGGAGTAAGGAGTTAATTTTTTAGTATAAGTTGTGATATGAGGATGAAGAGTTAAAATTTGCTCAAATACCTATAACTTATATATCGTAACATATATCAATGAATCAGTCAGTCAATCAAGAGGTATTGTAAAGTTCAAATGTCTAAACATCAGGGTATTTGTAAGATCCCATTGATAGAATTTCTTCATTACCAGAAAAAAAAGAAGGCAATCCACGTTTTAGAGACACAGAGGATAGTTTGGCCATCTACATAAACTAGGAACTGCCTGAATTTGGATAGTGTCAAAATAAGACATTATTTTGGAATTTGGTTTAACCTCCTCATCCTTCTTAAAAAGACAGATGGGAAGACCTTGGAAATATCAGGCACAGCCCTGAGCTCTGGGAACCAAACTTTCGTGTAGGATGTGTGTATAAACGAGCTTATGACATGAAGGGGAAAATATTCTTTTATTTATAAACCCCACTGAATACAATTTTATAATTAGCCAGACCATGAAGGAGAGTGCTGAAGTGCAGTTATTTGGTTGAAAATAGAAGTAGTGCTGTAGCTCAGTTCTTGAGAGTAGAAAACTATCTAAGAAGATTCTCTATAGTATACAAAAGATAACTTTAAAAAAAGAAGCATAGTGTGCTACATGTTTGAATTACGGAGTGAAGAAAAAGTTGAAACCTTGTTTTTTTCTCATCATAAAAGTAGAGTCATAAATATGTTACAGAAAAGACAGAGAAGAAAAAACCCACCTACATGTATGTCATATGTTTTTCCAGTTCTTTTACATACCACACACTCATACGTCTTCTTTTAATCAACAAAGTGAGATCCAACGACATGCTTGAAATTGCTTTAGTCATTTAACATTATGTCACTAATCAGTTTCTGCAATTTAAGTATTCAGCTAAGAGATTTGTCTTAAAACTAATTTTTAAAAGCAGCATAAATGTCTTACCCATTATGTAGTCAGGTTTTGCATCATATTTTGAAAACTGCATAAGTGTTCTGATTCTATTATGGCAGCACTATAGCTCCAGGGCACTCATGCAAGTTCCTACAGCACATTCCCCACATCATTTCAAATGGCTGCAGAGTATCCTACAATATTCCTACACTATAATTTATCTAGCAGCTGGTGTGGTAGTGCCCACCTGTAATCCCAGGTACTCAGGAGGCTGAAGCAGGAGGATCACCTGAGTCCAGAAGTTCTAGGCTGTGGTGCACTATGCCAATCAGGTGTCCACACTAAAATTGGCATCCACATGGTGATCTTCCAGGAGCAGGGGACCACAGGGTTGCCTAAAGAGGGGTGAATCAGCCCAGGTCAACAATGGAGCATGTTGAAACTCTTGTGCTGGTTGGTATTGGGAATGTGCTTGTGAATAGCCACTGCACTCTATCCTGAGCAACATAGTGAGACCACCGTCTCTGAAAAAAAAAAAAATTACCTAACACATCCACTATCGTTGAGAATCACGTTGTGGAAATATTTTCTCATCACATACAGCACTGCAAATAATACCTTTGCAGGCCAATTTATGAGCACATCTATGATTGCTTCTTTGGGGTAATTTCCTGAAAGTGAATTCTTGGGTGAAACGTTATATATTTTTTAAAAGTTTTAAATATGAATTGCCAAATTGTCCCCTAGAAAGGACTTACTAAAAAATCAATATACTGTCCCAAGCATAATGTTGGAGAGCTCAGTTTTGCCAGAACATTGTCAAAACTTCACTAGAGCTACGAAAAGGAATGAGGTGCTGATACGTGGTACAACACGGACAAACATCGAAAACACCAGGCTTGGTGAAAGAAGTTAGTCACAAAAGACCATCTCTTGTATGATTTCATTTATATGAAATGTCCAAAATAGTTAAATTTATAGAGACAGTAGATTAGTGGTTACCAGGGGCAGTCAGGGGATGGGGGAATGGAAAGTGACTGCTAATGGAAATGGGGTTTCTTTTAGGGGAAACAAAAATATTCTAAAATTAGATAGTGGTGAGGGTTGCACAGTAACAGATATTTAATATATCTGTAATATATTAAACCGCTTTTATATCAACAAAGCCGTTACAAAAGCACTTTATTGGAAAACTTGACCACTGAAAGGAAAATTAGTAGCTATAGTAATTTGCCTTTAATTAATAGTGATACTGCACTTTTCTTGTTCCATATGTATTGGTCATTTCTATTTCCTTAGTGAGGTATATTTGTCATTTCTCTCACTCCTTTGAAGAGTATTCATCCTTTTCTTAATGATTTGTATATTTCCTTATCAAATAGGATAATACATACCTCTTAATATGTGTCTTTCTATATACAAAGGCAAAAAAATCTTTATAAAGTACTTATAATATTTTAATTCAACATTCTAGGCAATATAATACCTTTTTATATCAATAAGAAGCTAGAATGGAGTCTTAATACCTTAATTTAATTCTAGAATACCAATAATTTTGATAATTCTCTGGAGAATGAGAAGCAGAGGATATTGACTCTAGCTAAATTAGTTTCAATGTTATAGGCAGTCGTAGCCTGCAGCTGCTGGCATTTGTTCAACCCCTAAATTAAACAACATGTTAAATGCAGCTCTGAAAGGAATCCAACCTGGCAAGTGCCCTAACAAGATATGTTAGTTCATAACACACTTTGGAAAATTAGAAAATGCAGAAGACAATTGGTGACACTGAACAAATGATGTGTCACTGGTTATTTTACGATGCATTGACATTTAATTCAAGAGTTTAGGGTAAATTAATCAAGGATTAAGATTCATGATTTTTTCTATTGCTGAGTAAAATATTCACTGGGTAGAGTGAAAAACAAAAAAAAAATGTAGCATTCTTTCAAAATACTATTTTGACATGCAGAAATCCAAATTTTATATCAATTTGTTGATGCTACAACTCCATTGATTGCAGGAAACACCACTAATGCTTGAGGAAAAAAAATCAGCACTTCCCCATTAAATGTATGCATCAATTGTGAAATTTATCACAATTTTACAATGCTAAACAGTGAAGAGTATGCCTTAGTATTGTGGTTATGTGGTAATTCAACACCGTTTAATTTCAAGGGAACTGTGAGCATCCAACTACTGGGAAACTTTGGTTCCCTAAACCAACTTCAGATGCTTTCATCTCTTAGTGTATAAAAGTTTACTTTTAGTAGTGGAACCCAGAAAATGGTTCATCACATGAAAATATTGATTATAACTAAGGAAAGAGTGGAACCATAAAGACCAGATTATAATCCGTATTGTGACATTTATTGGGAACTTCATTATCTGGCCAAACCAATGCCTCCAAATTCAATCCAAGAGCTGATTAAACATAAGCTACCACTTGCAAATCACTGGGGAAAGAATTTTTGAGATGTAAAGCTGAACAAGATCTTATTCATTGTTTCTGCCCTAGAGGAGCTTGATGAAATTGTTTTTTAATTTTAGTTTGGGAGGCTGGGGCAGGCTGGGGAGATTAGAGAAGAATGGGAGAGCCTAGGGGGACTTAATTTCCACTCATTTTGACAGGTGAGAAGAGAGGCAATCTCTTGATAGCATAATTAAAATTAGAGATTTAACGTACAACATGACAATGCTAATTGTAACATTATATTGTACGCTGGAAACCTTCTAAGAGAATAGATTTTGGGTGCTCTTTCCACACTCACAATAAGAGTGACTATGCGAGATGATGGTCAAATGAATTTGCTTCACTGTCGTAACCATTTCACTATGTATATAAAAAAATCACGCTGTATACCTTAAATACATACAATAAAAAATAAAGATGAATCAAGCAGAGAGACAAACACTAGGGAGGTTTGGGACTAAAGAAACAGTACAGGGGAGGAAGGAGGCAAGACAGGAAGTCAAAGAAAACAGAAGAGCAAATGTTGCAGTTAGGAGAAGCTGGGGAGGGGGCCATTTGTGGACCTCTAGGTCAGAGCAGTCCAGTGATCTCTGATTCACATGAGAGCAGAGCCGCCTTGGCAGTGGGAAAATGGATGATGCACCACAGCATAAACAAACAAGCTTCTCAAAGAATGGGTCACATGTCAAGAGAGCTGAAAAACAAGAGCGGGCAGGCTCTGAAGAAAGTCCTGTGAAGAATTTTCTGATGAAGAGAGAGGCTGCTTCCTGGAAAGCAGGCAGGATTGTATAGAAAGTTTGTAAGGAAACAAATTTTTCAGGCTCAGCTGAAAACGTGTTTATGTAACACCTCTCATCTAAGGTCCGAGGAATGCTTTACAGACGTTTACATTTCTAGCTTGCTTGTTTTCCATGAGACAGGAATAAAATTGAAATGTGTTTGTGATCTGTTCCTTGTCCTGTAATTCCTATGAATTTATTTCCCTGAAGACAGAGGCAATCTGGACTCGAGGGTTATGTTAACAATAGAGAGAATGGAATTTTAGATTCTTTGTAATCCCCAATTGCAAAAGATATTAGGCCATGACCAGGTTGGATGACTTTTAGATAGTGGCACATCTAACATGGGGAGAACAACCCTGTGTATGGGGACTCCGTGAAGTTATGCCGAAGGTTAGTGACACTGTAACCTACACTGCACTTTGCATTTCTCAAACGTGGTTTAGAGTATTCTTGTATAATTACTGCATAGTTTTAGTTTTTTACAGAACTAAAATAAATATGAAATAAAATGAGGCATGCGTTTCTAAGATCAAAATTTGGTCCATTCTTTCTGGACACAATTTATCCTAGATTTCTCACATTTCCTCTACCTGTTGATTTGCTTTTCATTTTTCTCTCTTCTTGTTACTTCTCAGAAACAAATCTTACAATTAATATAGGAGTTTTAGCAAATGTCTTAGCAATTGGGATGTGAAAATAAACAATAAATAGTTAATAATATGTACGAGTCTGGGAAAATAGTCACAAAGTTTTTTTCTTTTCCTGCTTATGTACAACTCTTAACTGGGACTGTTTACTTCTAATATCATAAACACCATAAAGAGGAAGTATTGAGATTGTCAGAATACTATCCTGATGGAAGAATACATTTGTAACTTTTTTTTTTCTTTTTTTAGATGGAGTCTCTCTCTGTCGCCAGGCTGGAGTACAGTGTTGCGATCTCGGCTCACTGCAACCTCCACCTCCTGGGTTCAAGCGCTTCTCCTGCCTCAGCCTCCCGAGGAACTGGGACTACAGGCGCCCACCACCATGCCCAGCTAATTTTTGTATTTTTAGTAGGGACGGGGTTTCATCATGTTGGCCATGATGGTCTCGATCTCCTGACCTCATAATCTGCTTGTCTCAGCCTCCCAAAGGGCTGGGATTACAGGCATGAGCCACTGTGCCTGGCCATTTGTAACTTTTTTTATTAACAAAACATCCTTCCTACGAAGAGCTTCATCTCATATAGGAGAAACTTCCCATGTTAAAACGCATTCTTGCGCTATCAGGACATCTGAAAACAACAGATGGTGCCAGAACAGTGGGAGCGAACAGATGGGATAAAGCAGAGGGAGAGGAGGAGTAGGAAAGCACAAACATGAGAAACTCAGCTGAGCAGAGAGGTCCAAGTGCATGCCCGCAGGAGGCAATGAGGACATGGAACCTGATGGAATTTCAAAGACAATTCCATTCAAACCCAGATTTTTTTTTTTTTGTGAGGAAACTGCAGGCCAGAGAGTTAAGAGATCTAACCAAATCACTGAGCTTGTTTTGTGTGTCAGCGTTGAGTCTTCTAATTCCCAGTCTAGCAATTGTTCTCATGCATCATGTGGGTCTCTGCTGATCTAAACTTGTAACAGGACCCCTTCCCTCTTCTAGCATTAAATAACAATCCTGAACTGTACTCTTTTCTTTCTCTGAAACAATTGAGAAGAAACACCGTTTAGAAAACCTATAAACGACGAAATCCCGAATATGGAAGATGGGTATCCTATAGGGCTTCACTCCCTTATCTATTTCTCTTGTGCCTGATGCTTCAGCCCCTTAGCTCATTGTTTATCTCATTTTGTTTCTTCATTAGAAGGAAGTATTGCATTGTGATTCAGTGTGTGGACTTTGATTACCCGGGTTTGAATCCTGGACCCTGGAAATTACATATGTGACCCTGAGTATGTTACTTAATACCTTTGTGTCTCAATTGCTCCATCCGCAAAACTAAAATAGTACTGACCTCCTGTTGTAGTCAGTCAGTTTCTATAAGAGTACCACAGACAGGGTGGCTTATAAGCATCAGAAGTTTATTCCTCACAGTTTAGAAGGCTGGAAGTCTGAGATCAGGGTGCCAGTGTGGAGGCCCTTTTCTGGTTTGCAGACTGCCATCTACATAAAGACAAAAGAGCACTCTGGGGTCTCTTTTATAAGGGCACTAATCCCATTCATGAGAGCACCACCCTTACAATTTAATTACTTCCCAAAGGCCCCATCTCCTAATACAATTATACTGGGGGGTAGTATTTCAATGTACAAATTTCAGAGGGACATAAACATTCAGTACATCGCATTTCTCATGGTGGCTGAGAGGATTAAAAGGTTTTACCTCAAGGAAAATGCTTAGAGCAGGGCTGATATTTGGAATGCGCAAAATGTAGCCATGGTTATTATTCTTATTTCAACCAAACCCTTGAAATACTCTTGCCTCTGCCACAAAAGGCCAATTCACCATTCATATCCTAGCTCCTCTGGAAGTTTCTCCAGACCTCCACAGGATGACTTGAATAACTTCTTTATGCTCCCTTGAACATACACTTTTGTCCATAAGCTGTTATACATAGTAGCATAATAGAGAAAATACAATAAACTTATTATTTAAAACCTAAAATGTTCTAGAGCCACTTCTGCTTAATGACTTTTTTTTTTTTTTTGACAGAGTTTTGCTCTTGTTGCCAGGCTGCAGCACAATGATGTGATCTCGGCTCACCACAACCTCTGCCTCCTGGGTTCAAGTGATTCTCCTGCCTCAGCCTCCCGAGTAGCTGGGATTACAGGCATGTGCCACCATGCCTGGCTAATTTTGTATTAGAGACAGGGTTTCTCCATGTTGGTCAGGCTGGTCTTGAACTCCCAACCCCAGGTGATCTGCCCACCTCAGCCTCCCAAAGTGCTGGGATTACAGGCATGAGCTACTATTCCCAGCCTGCTTAAGGACTTTTACTGAGTTTAGTAGATCAAATGAGTAAGTAAACATCCATGCTATTTTTCGCCTGTAAAGAAGCGCAGGACAAAAATGTCAAGACCTTCAACAGATTTTCTGCACTGTTAAAGGGCGGAGGTCCATAGTTGGGCAGGGCTTTTAATTACAGGGTCCCTGGATTTGCAAAAGTAGAACCTGAGACAGGAGATAGTGGTTGTGGTGGCAGGGAGGGGTTAGAAAGTCACATTGCTTTGCTTTTGGTGGCCAAATTGGGTATGAGGGGAGGAGCCTGTCTACAAGACTCCAGGATAAGGGAGAAATCAACAACTTTTAAGATGAGTGGGATCTGAGCAATATTAGGACATAAAACACAAACCTAGCGATGTCAGCTATAGATATAAACACCGTGTGTTCATGATGTGTGCTTGTGAATGAAGGAAGAAGTCTCAGTTCTATGGCTGGATTGGTGCTGTTGAATACTGGGCCCCCAATTATCACTAACACAACCTCTTAATAAGACATGGTGTATCACTTACCATGGTGAGGGAGCCCACCATCTCAATAGAACTTTGGTGCTATCTTGGAGTAGGGAAAGCAAGGTCAGAATTAACTGAGAGTTGAAAGTATGGTTCAGTGTGAGGTATGCACAAGACAATGAAAATATCTATAAATTGAGCTAATTCATCCTAAGTGAGACCTCAGGGCTAGAAGTTACGAGGAAACACGTAAGCCACCCTCAGAACTCCGGAAGGACTGGAAGAAACATGGGATTGAGCATATGGTATGGGATTTAAGTCATTTAATCTTCAGCCTTCAGCAATAAGTCTTTCATTTTACCACTGGCAAAGGTCAACAATGACTCGGCAATTTTCACACCCAATGGGCTCTCCAATGGGCTTTTTTCAGGGGTCCTCTGATTGCTACCCTTATTGTTGTTGCTCTGGCAGTCTTAGGAGACCCTCCGCTCTCACCTGAATTTCTGCTGTAGTTGTTGCTTGGTGACCCTTGGCCCTTACTTGTCTCTCCAGCCTCCTCAATTGCTGAGCTCTGTTCCTTGACACTGTGTTCCAGCTGCAAAGAACACCTCCAGACCCTCTGCTTGGAAAGTGCTGTTCTAGACCTTCCTGTTGCCTGGCTGATGACACTGAGCAGTCAGCACTCTGCTTGGGTGTTCCTTCTCTGACACCTTTCCTGACAGCATGCAAGTGAAATCAGGGTGATACTCAAAATAGTAAATACAACAACTAGTACAACATAGGCATTAGCCAATCAGAACACACACCAGGATGAAACAACCTGATGTTCAATGTAACACATGTTAGTTCTGAGTAGATTTGACCATCCTTGAGTGATGTAGCCACTGGTGCCAGCACACATATTCTTGCACTTGCCTGTACACCAAGACCATCTTTCTCTGAGAGTGTAAGCCTCATGAGAGCATGGACCACATTTATTCATCTCTTTATCTCTAGAACGTAGACATAATATAGGCACACAGTTTCTTAACACTTACTAATATTAAATGTAAGAAATCTCAGATTTTCTTACATTTAAGAAATGTAAGCAGGCTTGGCAGAAATAAAAATAGAGGAAGATATTTAAACTTTTTACTAGCTAAGGAAACTGAGTATGACAGAGGTTAAGTAATTTGCCTATATTCCCACAGGTAGTATGGGGATTCAGAACCCAGACTGCTTATCTCAATCTTGGAGTCTTGGAGTCTCCATCCAGTCTTGCATTGGGTGGAGTTAAGGGAATGTGACTGGGAGGCGTATGGGTTACCACCGTCTCCTGTCCCCAACACACTGTGGCGTTCTGACTAAATAATCTGGATCCTTCACTTACAAGTTCAGCCCACTCATTTCATCCTTTGTCCATTGTTCTTTCATTCCTTCATCTCTCCTGTCTTTTATTTTTTCATTTCTTAACTATCATTTGAAACAAATTTACACAAAATAGTGCTTGCAGATATGTTAAAGAAAAAGGTGAATGTAGGAATTCAAACAAATACTTAGGCACCAGTGTTCATAGCATTATTCACAGTAGCCAAAAACTGGAAATAACCCAAATGTCCATCAACGGATGAAGAAGCAAAATGTGTACATTCAATGGAATGTTATTTAACCATAAAAGACATGAAATTCTGATGTATACTACAATATGGATGAACCCTGAAAACATTATGCTAAGAGAAATAAGCCAAACACAAAGGGACAAATACTGTATGATTCCACTTATATGAGGTGCCTAGGATAGGCAAATTGACAGAGACAGAAGTAAATAGAGGCTACCAAGAACTGGGGAAAGGCAGGTGCGGAGAGTTATTTAATGGGTGGAGTATAGAGCTTCTGTTTAGTTTGATGATAAAGTTCCGGAAACGGATAGTGGTGATGCTTGCATAGGAATATGAATGTACTTCACACCAATGAATTGTACACTTAAAATGGTAAATTATATGTTGTGTGTATTTTGCCACAATTAAAATATAGTACTATATGGAATATAATAAAACTAGCAGCCTCCCTGCAAACACGTTTCCCTCTTCTAATTTCACTCTCTAGAGGTAACTAATTTTTGTTGTGTTTCCTTCTGGTATTCGTCTATGTATCTATAAATATATTTATTTCGAATTCTTGGTCTATCACTCTTTGACAATGTCTAGTTATTTTCTGTTACTAAAAACAAGCCCTTGGCTCCTCCTCTCCCCATCTCTGAGCCCCATCCTCTCAGTATTGTTTCTCTGTGTTTCTTTTTTCCGGTGTCATTTGGCCATTCTTCTCATGTTGGAACTTAAATTCTGCTGTTCAAGAACCAGAGTCACGGCCGGGCGCGGTGGCTCAAGCCTGTAATCCCAGCACTTTGGGAGGCCGAGATGGGCGGATCACGAGGTCAGGAGATCGAGACCATCCTGGCTAACACGGTGAAACCCCGTCTCTACTAAGAAATACAAAAAAAAAAAAAATAGCCGGGCGAGATGGCGGGCGCCTGTAGTCCCAGCTACTCGGGAGGCTGAGGCCGGAGAATGGC
>NC_037682.1:92568753-92598108 GCF_003255815.1 Theropithecus gelada | reverse complement strand
TCATTTGGTCTCACTACCTTGCCTGCTGCTGCGATCTCCTCCCTGGAATGAGCCCTCACGGATATGGACAGTAGATAGAATCAAGGACAAGTTCACCATGTCTCTTTGTACTCTGTAATTAGGTTTATTGCTTTTCCAGCCTTCACTTCCCTAGTGCTTTCTGCCTTCCCTTTGGACTAATGACACTGAAGTTCCAAAATAGCTCATAGCCAAGCCTTCCAATGTTTATGACAGAGAAACCTTTGGAACCAAGCCAAAATAAAGCAAAACAAAACAAAATCTTTTTCCAGAGATCCGAAGGGCAAAACTGAGAACTTGGATGAGGCTTGGGAGAGAAAATCATACATTTTCAAGAAAACACCGTGCCCTGAATGTTAGGCACTTGGAGGAAGTAGTTGACCACAACATGACAAAAGCAGGTGCTAGCTAGAAGAAAAAAATGGACAAAAATTCTGGATTTGAATCCTTGTCCTAAACTCTTTGGACTTCAGCTTTTTTTCCTCTGTAAAATAGTGATAATAATAACGTCTGCTATACTTTTCTCACAGGGTTACTGTAAAGAGCAAGTTAAATAATATATGTGAAAGTATAGTAGCAGGTTTGAATCTCAGTCCCAAATGTCAGGGAGCAAAGAAATACAACTTCATTTATTCACTGCAAGCTCCATTCTCTTCCTTCTTTCCTTTGGTTGCACCTGCGTTCTTTGGAATTTATGTAATGAAATGCATTCGGTATCTGGCTTGTTTGGTTCACTTAACAAATATCTGAAGACCTATTATGTGTAAGGCACTTAAAAGATTTGCTCTTTTTCACAAGGAAGGATAGAATCCAGGGCTTTGCTCTTCTTTTTGACTATACCTTAAATCCTTTAAACCTTATCAAAACATCCAATTTCCTTTTGTAGAAAATTTCCCATGTTTTATCTTGCAGGCTGTGCACTTCATAAGTATGCACTTCATGAGTATGCACTTCATACATAGAGTGGGATGTGAATGGGAATTCAGACTTGTTAACTTTCTACTTTTGTCATTCATATGAGGTCGATCTGTTTGAGACCCATTTTATTTTTTAATGATCATTATGCCCCTTATGCATCTCAACAGAGGTGCGATCTTTTGATATATGAATGTACTTCACATGTATATATGGGAGAATTTCACAAATATATTTGTGATTTGTTAAGGCTGCCATTATAAAGAAAGGAATATACATTAACAAATAAAGTCATATAGAAGCACGATTTCCAGGCAGTTCTTGAATTTTAGCAGTTTCCTATGGCTAGCAAGGGGCTTGTGTACTGGGGTGACATTAAATATTCAATAAATGTACATTGAATGCATGAATGAATAAAAGAAAAAAAAGAAGCTGAGGTGAAATTCATATCAGTTAACTTGGCTATTTGCTACTTTGATGGCAAGCGCCAGTTTTAAATGATTCATCTTATGCCTGCCATCTTCCTCCCCACCCCCATGAAAAGTTGGCTCTCTTCAGAGTATATATTTGTGATTTGTAAAGGCTGCCATTATAAAGAAAGGAATATACATTAACAAATAAAGTCATACAGAAGCACGATTTCCAGGCAGTTCTCGAATTTTAGCAGTTTCCTATGGCTAGTGAGGGGTTTGTGTTCTGGGATGACATTAAATATTCAATAAATGTACATTGAATGCATGAATGAATAAAAGAAAAAGATAAAAAGGAGGTGAGGTGAAATTCGTTATCAGTTAACTTGGCTATTTGCTAGTTTGACGGCAAGTGCCAGTTTTAAATGATTCATCTTATGCTTGCCATCTTCCTCCCCACCCCTCATGAAAAGTTGGCTCTCTTCAGAGTATCTGCTGAGTTCATTGTCTGAGACATAGCACTATTTTCTCCCTCTTCTGATCTGTTTTCCAGCCTGGACCACCTGCCTGGAAAACCTTCCCGTCTTCTGCTCCACAGACAGCCCGCCCTATTTGTCAGCGAGTTCTTGGAATTGCACTGCACTAGAGGGGTGAAAATGCCTACGGTGGCATTCCAGAAAGGGGAGGGTCCTAGGGTCCTAGGAGACAGCGAGGAGACCTTAATTTCACACCTAAGGTGAGTAGAGAGAGGAGCGTTGGGGATTGAGGGGAATGGAGAGTGTGGCGGGCAAGTTACTGAAGCTCCTTATGCAGAACAAGGGGCTTTATCATTTAATCCACAGGTGACTGGGAATTTCCTGTAAGTTCATGGAAACAGTCCCGTTGTGTGGGTTACTGTCTGCTTTATCTCTCACATGAGAAACAGGAGCCTGGCTACAGCTGCTCTCTCTTTTTCTCTTGTTGTTTGTTATCCCACTGACCTTCTCATTTGTACTTGTCACTGTCTGGATCAAAACATCAGTAATAGCCCTCCGTTCCCTAAATGCTATGGGTGTTGTGCATTCATAGCGCTGCTGAACCTGGTCATTCCTAATCAGTGTGTCTTTATCTACCTACAGAACATGTGGGTGTTGCCAGTTAACACAGCGATCCTTTGGCCTGCCAGGTGGAACCTTGCCTCTGTGGCCGTGGTTCCTGCTGTTTAATCGACTGAACACTTCCTCTTCTCAGTTTTCCACTTGTGAAATTTTCCCTTCCCTTAAAACTTTCTCTCAAATTTGCCTACTCCCCAAATCTTGGTGATTTGTTTTCCGGGCTGGGCCATCTGCTTGGAACACCTTCAAACCAAATATCCTTGCACCTACCCTATTTAATTACCTAAGTCCTGGTACCTATGGTAATGGCTTTCAAATTTTTTGAGTAAAACATTTTTTCCTTATTATAATAGTATCATACGCTTATTTTAGAAAAATTAGAAAATGAAATCAAGTGAAAAGAAGAAAATTGTAACACCTTTAATTCCATTATTTTATAACCTTTCTTCTCATTTAAGAACATTTCATGGATTCCCCAGAAAACAGTTGCACTTTTAGCATTTTGATTTAAAAATTGCATAATAAACACAAAGCTACTGTGGTATTAGTAATGCTTTTAAATGAATTTATACTTTATTGTCATGATAATATCACCCTACTTTTGAAAAATAGTATGGGAATTCATATATGACAAGGTAGCTTTTCTGGATTGCATTTGAGTTTGGTAACACCCATTCCCGGGGCTCTCTTTGTGTTCTGAGTAGACAAGCTTCCTTCTTTTTTAATGGAACACTGTCATTGAACTAGAAATCTGTAAATTCAAAAAAAACTAGATATTTAAATATACACATCTGTATAACATTTGCATAGCCATGCTTATATTTATAAAATTTTAATGGCATATAATGTATATTATATATGCCATATTTATGTAATCTGTGTACAAACCATGAGACAATCTGTTAACATTTTTGCATGCCCAGCAATAGAGTAGGAGAAGATGGTTAAAAAAAAATTTAATATTTTTTTGCAAGGAATGTCTTGCATACTAAAAAGTGTTTATTCTGTTTTCCCATCTCTCTGGCAGGCTGTGAAGCAGTGTTCAAAATGCTCTTTTTTGGTGAAGTTGGGCCTATAGTCAGCTTAATCTCTCCATGGCAACCCACTGGGGACAGGCTGGGTCAGAGGCAGGCACCCAGGCGTCATGTCCATCTGAGTCATCCAAGGGAGCTGAAAGGCAAGGAAGACAGGCCTATGGCTCTGACGCTTTTCTTGGAGTGAATGGGAGACCCAGTGGAATAGCAAAGATGCGGCTCCAGTGAAAATTCAACCCAAACTTTGACTTTGGGGACATCATGACCACACTACCAAAGGTCAATCTGTGCTGCTGCCTCAGGTTCTTCATGTTTGGCTACTTTTTGGAGTTGTGTAGATGAATTTGAATGTCAGTAGGATAATAGAATAGTTACAGATATTAAAATAAAAGTCTGTTATAATAGCAACCTAATGTCTCTCCACCTATTGCCTATTGGGTTGTGGATAACAGTAAGAAAAAAGCAAGTGAGAAAGTAAGAGAAGATGAATGTTAAACAGTGCTTTTAGCTCTGGGAAGGTAATCTGTAAAGCAGATAACAGAGTTTAGTCTAATCCCTTACAGAGCTGCCTTCTTTCAGGTTTTCCCATTGCACGAATCGCTCAACAGGATTAAACTAATCACTTTTACAGTTCTATTAACATATTCAATCTGTGAAGTTGCTATTGAAGCCCTAAGGAATAGCCTACTCAATTGTTAAGTTCTAACGGCAGAAAAATCAATAATGAAGTTACCAAAAGCCCTTAACATTGTCATAAATAACACATGATTATGTTTAGAGGATCTGCTTAATTAATGCCAGTTTACCTTCTCTAACAGACAGAATTTTGGGTTTTTGAGACACAAGGAGACCACTAAGAACAAAACCCTTCTTTTCATTGGAAAAATTCTTCTCTCTTCTCTCTCTGGGCACAGTATTATTTTGGTTCTCTTGAGTAACTCAATGTCTTCAAAAGAAGTTTATTCCATAGAAAATTAATTCCATAAGGTGATCCTTGAAAAATATTTTCTTTATCAAACGAATTTAGTAAATGCTGCATACTATATCCCTGTCTTAGAAATTTACAGTGTATATGAATCTTAAATTCTTTCTAAGTTAAAGAAATCTGTTCAACTTTGTTTACTAGCTCATTTCCAAAACTTGCATAATGAGATCATATCAAAAATATTTTACAGATTTTCCTACATCTGTAAATATGGTTGCCCCAGGGTTCCTACCTTTTTCTTTCTTTCTTTTCTTTTCTTCTTTTTTTTTTTTTTTTTTTTTTTGAGATGGAGTCTCTCTGTCATCCAGGCTGGAGTGCAGTGGCACAATCTTGGCTCACTGCAATCTCTGCCTCCTGGGTTCAAGCAATTCTCCTGCCTCAGCCTCCCAAGTAGCTGGGATTACAGTCACCTACCACCATGCCCAGCTAATTTTTGTATTTTTAGTAGAGACAGGGTTTCACCATGTTGGCCAGGCTGGTCTCGAACTCCTGACCTCATGATCTGCCTGCCTCAACCTCCCAAAGTGCTGGGATTACAAGCATGAGCCACCATACCAGGTTTCGAAACTCTTTTGAAGCAATGAGTTTTGGTGCATTAAGGGAAGGGTGGTGCAAACTAGAATGATAAAGACATTACTCAGTTTTGACTGCTAAATAATATTTTCTTTTGGCCCCTAGGAAGGCAATAGTCTTGAGCAGCAGGCTTTGTTGAAAGTTGAGATTATTATATGCCATAGTAGAGACATGTAAAGAGATGGTGGAAGGTGGTCTTGGCCTTAGGAAGGAAAGCCTGACCCTTCTGGATCAAGGAGTGGGAAGAAGATAGTTAAAGGGAAGAGGACAGATGGCCAGACATATGTGGAATGGTTTCACTTTTAGCTTCAGGGCTTGTGGCAAAGGATTACTAGATAGATAGGAGATGAGGAAAAGTCAAAGGAGAGGGTCTTTTGCCCCATTTTCTGGTCAGAACTCTGGGAGACCATCAATATGCTACTGTACCGACTACAGAAGGGGTGGCATCAGAATAAAAATGGAAGCATGGAGTGTTTGGGCAGACAGAGACTAAGTTAGCAATTGTGAACCTCTTCTAGTTTCCAAATGGCATAGACAAGTCCTAGGAATTTTTATAAGACCTATGGGAGAGGGGGGAAATAGAAGAGTAGAGAGCCAGCAGGCCTCCTGCTGAAGATGAGTGAAGCAGGTAACTGCAGAAGGCCGAGGCAGGAGACTCTCCAACAAGAGGTCCTAATGAGGTGAGTGAGGGTGATCTCAGAGTTATCTTTACCACTGATGACAGCAAGACGAGGCTGAGTCAGCAAGAAAGGACCCTGGGCTCTGCCTAAGCCAAGAGACTGGGTCTTGCACTGACCGGCTGCAGACATCCTCAGTGGCCGTTAGCAAGCTGACCAGTGCCCAGGCAGATGAGGCACAGCTCTGAGATCAGAGAACCTAAAGGACAGTAAGAGCATCTCATGTTTCTCACTGCCATTAGGCATATAAAGAGTGGTGTACTGCTAAATGTGTAACCAGCTCTCTTTCTCTCTTTCTTTCTCTCCTCCTCTCGCAAAACCAAGTTCTGACTTAGAGCATACGATAATTGCTGTGGAGTCAGTACTGACACCACGCTTGTTTTCTGGTTATCAGCATGTTAGTGAACACAGATTTGGGAAGAGACGTGCGTAAATGTCTCAGACTTCACGTAAACCCCGGTTTTTCACGAAACTTATACCTGGGTGTCAAATTAAGAAGGGATGAGGGAGGAAAAAAAAAGTCCAAAAGACTCAGATACATGCTAGTTAATGTTACTCTTTCCGTCCCTACTTCTCCCAATGTTCTTAGTTGAATGGAAGCTTATAAAAAAGTTATATTGGAAAAACAAGTCTACATTGACTTTGCATTATCTGTGTGTAAAATTTTTTAACCCACTCCATTATTTAAGCACAGAACTGTTTTCCCCTCTGAGTTTCCAATTTATGAATTACGACTTTAATAACTCTTTATCCTTCATTGATTTCTCTTCTACTTACAAATTTGGGAACTCCTCAGGGCTCAGATTTTCTTTCTTTTTTCTGTTCTCCTTAGGTCTCTATTATTGGTCTTCAACTATATGTTTTATTTTTTATAAATTTGTGAGCCTATATCTCCAGTCTGACATCACCTTTAATGCTCAAATTCTCTCTTATATATTTCTGTACAATTCTCTGTCTTATACATTTCTTATACAATTCTTTGTCATCCAATTAAACCAATATGTTCAGAATCAAATCTAGTTACCACTGTCAAATCAGTCCCCACTTTCCTAACTTAACCTTTTCACTATTCTTGGAATCATCCTTGTTCCCTCTTTTCACACTCACTTCTAAGCAATGTGTCTCTCACATTTTACTCTTATTTTCCATTCTCATTGCCTCAGCCGCAGTGTAAACATTCATGACCCCATGTCTAAATAATCATATTAGACTCTGTGTATAATAATTTTTATTTTATTTAAAAGGATGTCTGCCAGGTGCAGTGGCTCACGCCTGTAATCCCAGCACTTTGGGAGGCCAAGGCAGGCGGGTTACCTGAGGTCGGGAGTTCGAGACCAGCCTGAGCAACGTGGAGAGACCCCCATCTCTACTAAAAATACAAAATTAGCTGGGCATGGTGGCACATGCCTGTAATCCTAGCTACTCGGGAGGCTGAGGCAGGAGAGTTGCTCGAACTGGGGAGGCGGAGGTTGCAGTGAGCTGAGATCGCACCACTGCACTCCAGCCTGGGTGACAGAGCAAGACTCTGTCTCAAAAATAAATAAATAAATAAAAATAAAAGGATATCTATCTTCTGTAAATAATAAAAATAGTTTATTACAAAAAATAGAAAATAGAGTTAGGACAAAACCAAAACCACCCAAACAAAAAAGCCAAAAATAAACAGAAATCCCGCTGCCCACACATAACACTGCTGTTAATCTCTTAGTCAGTCTTAGTCCGGGTATTCTGAGTGTGTGTGTGTGTATGTGTGTGTGAGAGAGAGAGAGACAGAGAGAGAGAGAAGGAAGGAGAAAGAGAAGGAGAAAGTATGTATGAGTACATATGAATCACTTATAAAATATAATCCACATAGCACAACCATGGGATTATATTGCACATACTATAGTTTACCAGCTTTTAAATTTAACAGGATAATGTGTCTATTTTTCATGTTAAATATGCATTTAACAAACTTTGGAACATATTATGTATATTATATTTAACCTTTTAAATTTAATAAAATAATGGAGAATATTTTTTCATATCAAATTTGTATTTAAGATTTTAACATCATATTCCACTAAATGGCCATACCATGTAACATATTACATTTACTAATTCTTCATTAATGAATATTTAGCTGTTTTCAGTTTTGCACTGTGAAACACACGCATTTTATATATATATAAATATATATATAAATATATATAAATATATATAATTATATATATATAAATATATATATTAAAAAATATATATTTTTATATATATATATTTAAAACACACACACACACCCCCCTTTTTGGATGATGGAATTTTACACATACATATATATATACACACACATCTTTTTTGGTGATGGAATTTTTTATGCTTAGGTAAAATTTTCAATATTGAACCCACATATACAAAGTCCCACATAGTGTGGGATGGAGTCAAGGGTGAAAAGACAGTGAGGGCAAGCCCTGAGCTGCAGATCTGAGTGTGGGAGCTTGGTGTCAGGTTTCATGCTGCTGTGTTCCAGCACAGACCACCGAGGTGAATGAGAATTTGAAATTACAACTTGGCCTTTTATGTCCCCAAAAGGTTATATTTTAAAAGGTTAAAAAGAAGAATAAGAAGGAGGAGGAGGAGAAAGAAAAAACAATACTAATTGTTGCCTAATCTGTGCTTGAACACTTGCAATAGCAAGGAGTTCACAATTTTTCCAAAATTTTCCATTCTGTTTGTGTCTGTCCTTAACATTTGCAGGGCCCAGGGCAAGAGGCCCACGTATTCACATACTATGTGCCTAAATATTTACAATACATTCTTCAAGCTAAAAAAAAAGTTATGTTTTCTTTCAACTCTTGGCTCCATCCCATACTACAAAGTACCTTGCACATATGTATGTGGCTGTCTCAGCCCATAAGTCTGGGCTCTGTATATTCCTCTGTTGGGGACCCCCAGGCCTGGATGCCTATATGTATTAGAAATGATACTGGGAGACATGGTTTGGGGGTTCATACCAGTATAAAACTATTTCCAACTAGTGGGATAGTTTCATGAAAGAAGGGCATTTAAAGTAATGACTCCCACAGGTGAAAATGGGGAAGAAGGGAGAAAGTTTGTGTGAGGTGTGGGCAGAAGCAAAGAAACAAATGAGTTCTGGTATGAATGAGAGAATTATGAGTGGGATGAGAAAGCTGGTAGGAATTTTGTGAGACAAGGATCATGTATGAGTCCATTTTCACACTGTTCTAAAGAACTGAGACTGAGTAATTTATAAAGAAAAGAGGTTTGACTCACAGTTCTGTATGGCTGGGGAGGCCTCAGGAAACTTACAATCATGGCAGAGGGGGAAGTAAGCACCTTCTTCACAGGGCGCAGGAGAGAGAGAAAGAGAGAAACCATTAGATCTTGTGAAAACTCATCACTATCAAGAGAACAGCATGGAGTGGGGAATTGCCCCCATGATCCAATAACCCCCCACCAGGTCCCTCCCTCGAGACCTGGGGATTACAATTCTAGATGAGATTTGGGTGGAGATATAGACCCAAACCATATCAGACCATAAGGACCATGGTAGGCCTGGGGGATCTAAAATGATGTGTAAGGAGATGGAACATTATCCTTCAAATAATGGGGAATAATTGAAAGTTTTTGAGCATAAAAAATGATTGATTACATCTACGTTTTAGGCAGCTAAATTTGGTAGCAAAACTAAAGGTGAATTGTAGGTGGTCGTGGACTGGTGAAGAAATAGAATAGTCCTTCAAATTTCCTCTCTCTAACCTTTTCCTTACAATGTTCTCTCACAGTGTGAGACGGAAGCTATTAGTTCCTAGGCACTCTGTAACGCACTGTGGGAAGACAGTGCATTATAGACAAGTTTAATGTTGGCTCCTAGATTTACCATCTTATTGCACATGTAGCAGAGAATTAGCAGTGAAATCACCAAAGACACTTGAAAGATGTCCAGGGTTTGTTAGCGTAGAACTCAAACAATGTCTTAAACAATTTTCAGTTTTAAGTAATCTTGGCAATAGATTTGTTAGCAAATGTTTATGTATGTGTGTATGTGTGTGTGATGTTGAGTACACAGATTTTGAAAATCTGAACTCTGTTTGCTATTTACCATATCTGCAGGGGGCAAGGAACACTTTTTTATTTTTCTGGGTCCTGTAGGAGCTGATTGAAAGCAGAAAGAGAGATTGCCTTTGGGATCTGATATAGTTTGGGTATGTGTCTTCCCTAAATCTCATGTTGAAATGAAATCCCCAATGTTGGAGGTGGGGCCTGGTAGGATCATGAGGGTGGATCCCTCATGGCTGGGTGCTGTCTTTGTGTAGTGACTGTGTCCTTGTGAGATCTGGTTGTTTAGAGTGTGTGGCATCTCCCTCTACACTCTCTCTCTCCTGCTCCCACTCCCATCATGTGAGACACCTGCTCTCCCTTTGCCTTGCACTGTGATTGTAGGCTTCCTGATGCCTCCCTAGAAGCTGAGAAGATGCTGGTGCTATGTTTCCTATATAACCTGCAGAACTATGAGCCAATTAAACCTCTTTTTTTTTTTTTTTTAATAAATTACCCAGTTTCAGGTATTCGTTTATAGCAATGAGAGAATGACCTAATACAGAAAATTGGTACCAGGAGTGGGGCATTGCTATAAAGATACCTGAAAATGTGAAAGCAACTTTGGAACTGGGTAACAGGTAGAAGTTGGAAGAGTTTGGAGGGCTCAGAAGAAGACAGGAAGATGAGAGAAAGTTTGGAACTTCTTAGAGACTGGTTAAATTGTTGTGACCAAAATGCTGATAGTAATATGGACAGTGAAGTTCAGGGTGATGAAGTGTTAGATACAAATGTGGAAATTATTGGGAACTGGAGCAAAGGTCACACATGTTATCATGCATGTTATGACTTAGCAAAGAGCTTGGCTGCATTCTCTTCATGCCTTAGGGATGTGTGGAAGTTTGAACTTCAGACGATTTATGGTGTCTAGTGGAAAAGATGTCTAAGCAGCAAAGCATTCAATAAGTGGTGTGGCTGCTTCTGGCAATCTTCCCTCACTTGTAGGAGCAAAGCAATGACTTAAAGTTGGAAGTTATATTTAAAGGAGAATCAGATTTTCAACTCTGGAAAATTTGCAGCATGGCCATGTGGCAGAAAAGAAAAACCCCTGTTTTCAGGGAAAGAATCCAAGTAGGCTTTGGTGCAACTACTTGCTAGAGAAATTTGCATAACTAAAAGACCCAAGTGCTGATAGCCATAACTATGAGAAAAAGTCCTCAAAGGCATTTCAGAGTGTTTCCAGGAAGTTCCTCTTATCAAAGACTCAGAGGCCCAGGAGGATTGAATGGTTTCCAGTGCAAAGCCCAGGGTGCCACTGCCCTGCACCACCCCAAAAGGCTGCTCCTCACATGCAGGTTGTTCTGGCTCCACCCTTAGCTCAAAAAAGCCCAGGTACAGCTTAGGCAGCCACTTCAAAAGGTGCACACCATAAGCCACCATGTGGTGGCTTCCACATGGTATGAAGCCTGCACTGCAGGGACACAGAAAGCAAGAATGAGGGAAGTTTGGCAGCCTCCACCTTGATTTCAGAGGATGTAGAGAAAAGCCTGGGTACCCAGGCAGAAGCTTGCTGCAGGGAAAGAGCTCCTACAGAGAACCTCAACTAGGAGGTGCAGAAGTGAGGCCTTACACAGAATTCCCAACTGGGGCACAGTCTAGTGGAGCTGTAGGAAGGCAGACACTGCCCCACAAACCCAGAACAGTAGATTCTCTGGAGGCTTGCAACCTGTGCCTGGAAATGCTGCAGACACTCAACTCCAACTACTAGAGAGCAACCACAGGGGCTGCACCCTTCAGAGACACAGGAATAGAGCTGCCCAAGGCCTTGGGAAACGACTTCTTGCAGCAGTGTATCCTGGATGTGGGACATGGAGTCAAAGGAGATGATACTGGAGCTTTAAGATTTAATGACTGCCCTGCTGGGTTTTGAACTTGCATGGGGCCTGTAGCTCCTTTCTTTTGGCCAATTTCTCCCTTTTGGAATGAGAATGTTTACCCAATGCTTGTACCCCCATTGTATCTTAGAAGAAATAACTTGTTCTGATTTTACAGGCTCATGGGGGAAGGAGCTCATTTCCAGAAGAGACTTGGAACTTTGGACTTTTGAGTGATGCTGAAACAAGTTGAAACTTTTGGGGGACTATTGAGAAGAGATGATTGTATTTTGAAATTTGAGGAGAACAGGAGATTTGAGGAGCAAGGGAGGAATGATATAGTTTAAATCGTTGTCCCCTCTAAATCTCATATTGAAGTGTAATCCCTCATGTTAAAGGTAGAGCCGTGTGGGAGGTGATTGGATCATAAGGGCCGATCCCTCAGGATTTGGTGCTGTCCTTGTGACAGTGAGTGAGTTCTTGTGAGATATGGTTGTTTACAGTGTGTGGCACCTCCCTTCTACTATCTCTCCTTCACTCCCACTCCTGCCACGTGTGATGCCTGCTCCCTTTCACCTTCCGCCATGATCGTAAGCTTCCTGAGGCCTCCCCACAAACTGATGCCAGAGATACACTTTCTGTACAGCCTGCAGAATGGAGCCAATGAAACCTCTTTAAAAAAATAATAAATTATCCAGTCTTAGGTATCCCTTTATAGCAATGCAAGAAGAGCCCAATACTGGATCTAATTTGGGAATCAGATGAACTTTGCAAAACAAAGTCTGTATACACATGGGGAAAGTGAAACAAAATATCTAGTGATTATATTGTGTTACTGCAGGCATAACTGTGAACTTTAAAAAGTATATATCATTTATAAGGAACACTATAATTATATCTATGAAATACATTATTTCCTGGGCTACCTCTAATAGTCCCTTCGAGGTCATCTGCGGAAGGTCAAATTATTGACCTAATTTTGGCCTATTGATCACAGCACAAAGCTGGGTATCAGTAGCATTTATCACTGGCTGTCAAATATGCACAGTCACATGACATGAGGAAATGTCTAGGCATTTTTTAGGATGAAGTTTACATACTGCATATAAAGCTTTTCAAATTAAAAAAAGGCATATTATTTGGAATCATTTTTTTTTGCCTATTTATTTTGTGAAATTGTATGCAGAGTTGTTGGACATCTGGATATTGCCCTCCTTGAAATTCTATTCTTATACTTAACCTAAGTGACACCATCTCCTTTCTTCTTGTTCTAACTCTCTGGCCTCTCACTCTGTCTCAGCATTTCCTGCTGAGCTGTCCTGCATACCTCTCTGTTCTCCATCGTTTGTCATGCTTCCTGCCTACTCTCAGAGGAAGAACAAGAAAGCAGAAGGTTGAGAGTCAAGAGATACGGGTTTTCACAACTCCTGCTTTGTCACTCACTAGCTGCATAGAAAGCCTTTTTCACCTTCCTTGGCCTCAGTTTTCTTCATCAGTGGAGTAGGTAATAGAGGACCTCCAAGGTACTCTTCAACACTAACATTTATGACTCTAACAAATGAACAACATAATTATTATAATAACAGTAGTGAGATATATAATTAAAGGAAAGCTGCCCCAAAATATGAAGTGTTTTGTGGTAATGCTCTAGTGATGTCATGAATGCTGAATACACTCCACGTGAATGATTTCTTACATTTTTTTAGGAGGCTCTTTTCTCTCCATCTCTCCTAAAGCTGTTTGTCAATGGAGTGATTTAATTTTTTCTTCTTTAAACACTGTGCACTGCTATATTTAGAGTTGAGTCCGCTCTGACCACAAGCAACGTGTGTTAACAGTTCTTGTGAAGGGATATTCTGAGATCTAGTTGGTATTGCAGTCACTAAATCTCCACGAATGGGATCCAAGACATATTTGCTTTATAGCAGACTCTGTTCTGTGTCAAATAATAGAAGAATCAGGAGGAGTTATCTTCAAATCAAATATTTAGAAGGACATAGCTTACTGCAAAGATACTGGGATTTTGAACCAGAGACCTATATTTAAGTCCTCGATTCAACAATTAATAGTTCATACCCAGTTCCAATGAACTTGTGACCCAGGATCTTAGCATTGTATTTATTACCTTCCCCTGAAAAATTCTTAAAGAAAAGCATGATCTAATTTCTGGCTTAGAAATAGAGTAATCGTAGTATTCATGAAAAGCAAAATGTATTTTAGAAAAATGTTGAAGCAAAAATATAAAGGACAAATTGGATTTGTAGTCAGGGAGTTATATTTGACAAAGACAACTCCTTGTTAATAAGGCTTGGGCCTGAACAATTGGGAGCAGAAATAAAAAAAAGTCAGAAGTCATTGGCAGGTGGTAAAAGGAATAATGGGCATTGTACTGGAATACATACTGACTTCGAGGTAGTAGCCAAAAAATTGGTGGACATGCCTAATAGTCGATTGAAAATAGGGCCTGGAGGTACAGGCTTAGGGATCATTTGTGAAGAAGCTATAACTGAAGCCTCATTAGTTTATCTCCGAGAGAGGGCATAGAGTACAGATTTTTAGACTTTAGTGTGAAAGAGAGTATCTTGTAGTCGCTGGCCCTGACCTCAGAGACTCTAATTCAACGAGTTTAGGATGGGGCCCAAGAATTTGTATATTCCACCAGCACTCCAGTGATTTTGATGCAGGTGGTCTGTGTTTCATACGTTAGAACAGTAATTCTCAGTACTTAACATACATTACAATCACCTGGAGGGCTTGTTAAAACACAGATGGCTGGACCCCACACCCTTGGTTTTTGGTGCTGTCGGTCTGATGTTGGGCCAGATAATTTTTTTTTTTTTCCTAATAAGGCAAGTACTAATGCTGCTTGTCTGGGGACCACACTTTGAGAAGCCCTGCTTTGGGACACACTGACTTCACAGACACAAAGACGCTAGGAAAGATTCAAGGACAGATGCTTGGAGGAAAATCACATTCAGGAGAGCAGAAAAAAGAACCAGTGACAGCCACAGAGAAGCAATTACAAAGGTAAAAGAAGAATCAGTATGATGATATGATTGAAGGGGATTAAATATGTTTAAAGAGAAATTTTTCTTTTTATAAAAGGCAGAATGAAAAAAGTCACCTCTTATCTCATCACTGCTAGGATGAAATAAAATAATAATACTATTCTTATAGGATTGTCAAAGAATTAACTGAGATACAGTGTCTAAACTGCTTATTGAAGTCTGTAGTAAGTGCCCAAAACATATTACTAATATTATTTTAGTGACAAAAATCACAAAAGCAGTAAGTAGCAGAGATGAGGCTCTTCCACATTAAGCTCCTAAGGGAGAGAGGATTTAGAGGAGAAAGTGATAGTAACAATACTGAAGGTCGGTCCACCTCCCAATTCAAAGTAAGGCAAAAATAGAAAAGAAGCCCTTGGGTTTGATGATCATGTAGGATAATTAGGGCAGAACCAGATTGTAAAAGGGTTTGGCGCTCAGGTGAAGACAACAGGTGTTGCAGATTCATTTGAGAAACCTGACAATAAAGGACAGGTGTGGAATAAGATGGTGGATAGAGAAGGCCACAAGGTAAAGGCTTTTTGTTTCCACTGGGATGGGGAAAAGCTGCACACATTTATAAACCCAGAGAAAAGCACCGTAAGAGTTGGCTGGCTGAAATATGCAAAAGAGTGAGAGGGTAATAAAGGGTGGTCTGTGCAGTGGTATGGAGCAGGCTCAATGGATGAGGCAAAGTTGCAGGACGGGTGAGCCTTTGAAACAAAAAGATATCTACTTAGCAGAATGTCAAAAAAAAGGGTAAGTCTGGATAAGAGGTTTGTTAAAAAGAGAGGGGAGAAAACTTCAGCTACTCATTTAATTGCTAACTCCTTGCTTTCTTAACTTTTTGTGTTGCATTAGCCCTGCTAAATCCTATTACGTGTTTGCTCAGCTTCTATACATGGCTGTTTAGTGCAGCAAATTAACTTAAATATTATCATAATAAAGATATTAAACACCATATGTTGTCCTTCTACTTTTCCATGCTGAGCTCTCTCACATTGCTCATATTCTCCAAAACCCATTTTCAACTTGTCCAGTTTCCTTGGGCCTTCTCTTCCACTACATCTGTTGCGTACTCTCAGCAGATAAGTTGACTCCCTCTTTTGATGTCTTAAATCTCAATTCTTTCCAGTGTACAGAATAATTATTTTCCTGGGATTCTCCAAAAGTGAGCACTGAAATTGTATTTAGTATGATTATGGACTCATGGATTTAAAAATGTTTGATTGTTTTAATCCATTAAAGTTATTTTTGATGTTCAAATTGTCCCATTCTCAGCCAGTAGAAAATGCTTCAAGTTGAAACCTTATACTGCTGCTATAACCCCAGTTATTACTAATAGCATGTTTTTTGTGTTTTTTTTTTTTTCTTTTGACATGGAGTCTCACTCTGTTGCTCAGGCTGGAGTGCAGTGGTGCAGTTTTGGCTTACTGCAACCTCCACTTCCTGGGTTCAAGCGATTCTCCTGCCTCAGCCTCCTGGCTAGCTGAGACTGTAGGCCTGCACCGCCGCATCTGGGTAATTTTTGTACTTTTAGTAGAGACAGGGTTTCCCCATGTTGGCCAGGCTGGTCTTGAACTCCTGACCTCAGGTGATCCGCCCACCTAGACCTCCCAAAGTGCTAGAAACTGATAGCTTTCTTGGTTTCCAATGAAACAAAACATTCCAGGTCCATACTGTGCATTCGTTGTCTGCATTTAGGCATTTGTCCAAGAAGACTTTACTAATTTTTATTTTTACATATATATTTTTAGAGGTTACAGTCCTGGGATTACAGGATGTGCAGAATTAGAGGGCGCTTTTCTATTCTGTTATTGAAGTATTCTCCTTTGGTTTCTAATACATGAACCTCTTGTGAATTATTTTTTTTCTAATTTATCTGGATGTTTCTTCTCCATCTTTATAAATGCTGATTTTCCCCACAATCTCAATTTTTACACTTTCTCTGAGTGAACATACCCATTTCCCTGGGATAAACTACATCCATATGCCAGTATCCCCCAATCTAAGTTACCAGCAGAGGTTGTTCCTAATAAGCTCTATAATCCTGATCATGCCTCTTATTTCTTTTATATTTATTTATTTAAATAGTTTTTGGGGGAACAGGTGGTTTTGGTTACATGGATAAGTTCTTTAATGGTAATTACTGAGATTTTGGTGCACCCATCACCCGAGAGTGCACGCTACTGAAATTGTAGTCTTTTATCCCTCACACTCCTTTCTTCTGACTTCCCAAAGTCAATTATAACATTCTTATGCTTTTTCATCCCCATAGCTTAGCTCTCACTTGTAAGTGAGAACATAGGATATTTGGTTTTCCATTTCTGAGTTACTTCCCTTAGAACAATGGTCTTCAACTCTATCCAGGTTGCTGTGAAGGGCATTATTTCATTTCTTTTCATGGCTGAGTGGTATTCCATGGTATATATATATACCACATTTTCTTTATTCAGTCATTGGTCAATGGGCATTTAGGCTGCTTCCATATTTTTGTAATTGCTAATTGTGCTACTATCTATATGCATGTGCAAATACTTCTAATAGCTCTCTTAGCAGTTTTCCCATCCATATGGAATTGATTGCAAATGTTTTCTAAATGAGAGAATGAATACTAGATAAAACTGAGTAAATTAATTTGTTTATTCCTCAACTTGTTGATATAGGAATGAAGTTAATAACCAGGAGTAAATGGAGGGGAAAGACAAAGGGAGGACTTGAAGGTAGAGAATGCTTAGCATAATTGCCACAGTTTGAGTGCTAGGAAATGCAGGGAACATCATCTAGAAAAGACCTGGCATGCTCTGTGTCAATCTTTTTTTTTTTTTTTTTTTTTTGAGATGGAGTCTCGCTCTGTCGCCCAGGCTGGAGTGCAGTGGCCGGATCTCAGCTCACTGCAAGCTCCGCCTCCCGGGTTTATGCCATTCTCCTGCCTCAGCCTCCCGAGTAGCTGGGACTACAGGCGCCCGCCACCTCGCCTGGCTAGTTTTTTGTATTTTTTAGTAGAAACGGAGTTTCACTGGGTTAGCCAGGATGGTCTCGATCTGACCTTGTGATCCGCCCGTCTCGGCCTCCCAAAGTGCTGGGATTACAGGCTTGAGCCACCGCGCCCGGCCCTCTGTCAATCTTACACAAATATCAAACTTCATTTGTTTATTTATATTTATGTTTTATGTATTATTATTTTTTCTTTAGAAATAGGGTCTCCCTCTGTCCCCCAGGTAGGAGTGCAATGGTGCAATCACAGCTCACTGTAACCCTAAACTCCTGGACTCCACCAATCCTTCTGCCTCAGCCTCTGAATTAGTTGGGACTACAGGGATGCCTCACCATGGCCAGCTAATTTTGTAAAACATTTTTTGTATAGATGGGGGAGTGGGTCTCACTATGTTGCCCAGGCTGGTCTTGAACTCCTGGCATCAAGGGATCCTCCTGCCTCAGCCTTCCAAAGTACTGGGATTACAAGTGTGAGCCACCACATCTGGTGATATTAAACTTTAAATTGTTGGCAATAATAGGAACATATGATATTTAGAAAATGTAGCTCAGGCAGTTTTGAATGATGTGGAGAAATGCTACAAAAATGCCTATGCTCCTAATAGTGTGTCAGATTTTCACTTGTATATTTCTGGATGTGAGAGCTGAACATTTATGAAAAGAAATATTAAAAATACCATGTCTTTTATATGGATGATATTGTGTGGATAACATAAATAATTGATTTTTCTTGGCTAACATCACAACAGTGTTTTCAGTTATTTTTCTAGCACTGAAAGATTTTGTTCTATTGTCGTTGGGTCTCCATTGTCTCTGATAAGAAATTAGTAGATATTCAAATTCTTGTCCCTAGAAGGTAATTTCTAGATGTGTTCATGATATTCTCTTTATTATTTATTTTAATTTTTTAAATCAGTTTGTCTATGATGTGCTTAAGCATTTAGTTTTCTTTGCATTTATTCTACTTCGGGTCATTGAGCTTCCTGAATCTATAAATGTATATCATTATCATTTACCAAATTTAAATTTTTTTTTTTTTTGAGACATAATCTCACTCTGTCTCCAGACTGGAGACATAGTCTCACTCTCACTCCAGACTGGAGTACACTGGTGTGATCTTGGCTCACTGCAACCTCTGCCTCCTGGGTTCAAGAAATTATTGTGCCTCAGGCTCCTGAAGAGCTGGGAATACAGGTGTGTGCCACCATGCCCGGCTAATTTTTGTATGTTTAGTACAGACATTGTTTTGCCATGTTGGCCAGGCTGGTCTCTAACTCCTGGCCTCAAGTGATCTGCCTGCCTCAGCCTTCCAAAGTACCGGGATTACAGGCAGTACTGGGATTACAGGCTGAAAATTTTTTAGTCATTTGTTCCTCTCCTCTTCTTTTGGGGCTTCAGTTACTTGTATGTTAGACCCTTTGCTATTTTCCCACATATTCCTGTTCATTTAGTTTCAATCTCATATCTATCTCTTATTCAGATTGGATAATTTCCATTTATCTATCTTCAAGTTCATTGACTCTTGCCATTTCCATTTTGTTTTTATTCCACCTAGTATTTTTTTTCAGATAGTGCATTTTTCATTTGAGAATTTCCATTTATTTTATGGTTCTTTTTTCTCTGCTGAGATTTTTTTTTGTTTTTGTATTCATCACAAGCATATTTTCTTTTATGTCATTGAGCAGAGTTATAACAGTGGCTATAAAATCTTTGTCTACTAATTCCAACACCTAGATTATCTTGGGGTTGGTCTCGGTTGATTGTCTTTTCTATTAAGGAGTCCTATTTTCCTTGTATATGAAGTATTTTTGTATTATGTTCTGGACATTTTGAACATTATGTTGTGGAAATTCTGGATTCTGTTTTATTCTTCTACACTTGATCTTAGCCTATAGGTTATGAAGTGATTAGATTCTGTTACATTCTTCTGAAGAGTATTAATTATTTTGTTTAAGCCAACAATTAACTTGTTTGAATGAACACTAAAAATTTTTCTCAGGTGGAAGCTCAAATCTCAATTCTGTTCTCTGATCCCTTGCTGCAGTTTTTTTGGTTGCATGGTTCTGGAGTCAGCCAGAGATTTCAGCATAGTTTATATACAAAAGCTGAAGTTCTTCTCTAAGTACTTCTCTTTTCTGGAACTCCCCCTCACTTTGGAGTTACTGTAGTTTCTCAAACTTCCTCTTCTTCAGTTTAGAAGGACCATGTATAGGCTTTCTATAAGAAGTTTTAGCAGTTCCACTAGGCATTGCCTGCCTGCAGCCTCAGGCTAAAAGCCATAAAAACAGAAAACATATTCCTGAAGTTTCCTTTTCCTTTATCCAAATGTTGACTTCCCTCTTTCTTTTCATTACTCTCTAGTAACTTCAGGGAGCTTTTTGTCTTTTTTGGTTTTTTTGTTTTGTATTTTGCACAGAGTTTACAGTTGGTGTCTGCAGGAGACTCAATGTAATAGAGACTTATCTAGCTATACTGGAAGGTGTCAGGGAATATTCTTTTGGGAATAAAGTTTAAATAAAATTGAAGCTTTCATGATATCTAAGTACTAAAAATATTTTGATAACAGAAAATAAATAATGTTTATTGTTATCCAGAATCAAAGTTTTTTAATCCTTTAACAATTTTCTTGGATGTTTAAAAAATTAAACATTATAGGATAGTTTCATAGTTTATTCTTTTCTCCAACTTATTAAATACACTGTTCATTAAACTGATTTATTAAAGTATTATTCAGTGACTCCTATACACAGGTATTACTTTTGCTTCTGGAGATACACTGATGGGTAAACTGGAGTATGCGCCCTTAAAAAGTTCTGTCTTATGGAGGAGACAAACACATAAACAAGTATTGTATCACAGATATGGTCCGTTTTGGTGCATGTTCCAATGGGTGCTTGAAAAGAATGTGTTTGCTGTTGCTGGGTGCAGCAACAACACATTAGATCCTGTTAGCTGATGGCATTGTTGAGTACTTTTATATCCTTGTTGATTCTGTCTAGTTTTTTTTTTTTTTTTTGAGACGGAGTCTGGCTCTGTTGTCCAGGCTGGAGTGCAGTGGCCGGATCTGATTCTGTCTAGTTTTTCTATCAGTTGTTGAGAGAGGGGTGTTGAAGTCCCTAAGTATAATTGTGATTTTTCTATTTCTTCTTTCAGTTATATCAGTGTTTGCTTTACATATTTTACCACTCTGACTTTTGGTGCATACACATTCAGGATTGCTATGTGTTCTTGGTGTATTGACTCTTTTATCATTAGGCAATATCTCTGTTTTTGGTAATTTCCTTTGCTTTGAAATATACTTTATCTGATATTAATATAGCCACTTCTGATTTTTTTTGATTAATGTTGGCATAGTATATTGTTTTCCATTCTTAACTTTCAACCCATATGTATATATAATTATATGAAGTAAATTTTGTAGACAGCATGTAATTGTGTCACGTTATTCTTATCCACTCTCCCAATTTCTTTTAATTGGCCTATTTAGACTATTTATGTTTAATGTAGTTATTGATGCGTTCAATGTAAATCTCTCATTTTATTTTTCTTTTCCATTTGTTCTTTCCAGTTTTTGTTCCTCTGTTTACTTTTGTTTCCATCTTCCTGTGGGCTACTTGAACATTGTTTTTAGAATTCCATTTTGATTGACCTATGGTGTATAGAGTATATCTTATTGTACATCATTTTAGTTCTTTCTCTGGATATTATGTTATATAAACATAACTTAGCCAAGTCTACCAGTGTCGACATTTTACTAATTTTAGTAAAGTATAGAAATTGTACTTTTATTCTCATTCTCTCAATCTTTTAATACAATAGTCTTCAATATTTTGGTAGTAACTGTTATATTTCTTGTTTCAAATATCACACATAATGTCAAAGACTCCAAAAGATAATGAGAATATATTGAATTTACCCATATTTTTGCTTTTTGTGTGTTCTTTTTCCTTTCTTGATATTCTAAGATTCTTACTTTGATTTTTTTTTTTTTTTCTGTTTAGAGAACTTCCTTACAATATTCATTTAGGATAGTTCTACTGGTGACAAAGAGTTTTCTTTCATCTGAGAATGCTCTGATTTTTCTTTGATTTTTAAGAGATAGTTGAATTAGATACAGAATTCTGGGTTGCCAGTCCTTTTCTTTCAGCACTTCAAAAACTACTGTGACATAGCTTTCAGGGCCCCATGGTTACTAGTGAAAACATTCACTGGAATGATACATTGCTTCTCTTTTTCTGCTTTCAAGGTTTTTAGTTTTCAGAAGGTTGACTTTGATGTATTTTGGTATGGGTTTATTTAAGTTTTATTCTGTATAAGATTTGTTCAGCCTCTTGAATCTGTAGGTTTATGTCTCTTGCCAAATTTGGAAAAATTTTTGTCATTATTTCTTTGAATACTTTTTTAGCACTACTTTCTTTCTCTTCTTTTTCTTGAACTTGATGACATAAATGTTAAATCTTTTCTTATAGCCCCACAGGCTTCTGAAGTTCTAATTATTTATTGTTCAGCTTATTTTCTTTCTGCTTTTTTTATATTGGACAATTTCTGTTGTTCTATCTTTAATTTCACTGATTTTCATTTCCTCTCCATTATGCTATTGAGCTCATCTATTGTGTGTGTGATTTTTTTTTTAACTGTATTACTGTCTTTGTTACCTTTAAAATTTCCATTTTGTTCTTTTAAAATGTATTTTATTTCTTTTCTAACACTTTCTATGTTTAGACTCATTTTTTCCCTTTGTTTCAAGCATGCTCGTGATTGCTCGTGAAGCATGTTTATGATGTCTGCTTTAAAATGCTTACCAGATAATTCTAACATTACCATCATCATGGTGTTGGTGCCTTTTGGTCATTTTTTCCAGTTCGCTTTGTGATCTTCCTGGTTGTTGGTGTGATGAGTAATTTTCTAATTGAAATATGTATATTTGAAGTGTTATGTTTTACATGTCGGGATCTTATTTCATTATTTTATTTTTTATTTCCTATTTCTATTTTAAGTTCAGAGGTACATGTGCAGAATGTGCAGGGTTGTTACATAGGTAAATGTGTGCCATGGTGATTTGCTACACAGATCATTCTATCACCTAGGTATTAAGCCCAGCATCCACTAGCTATTCTTCTTGATCCCCTCTCTCCTTCTACCACCTCCCTCCAACAGGCCCCAGTGTGTGTTATTCCCCCCTTGTGCCCATGTGTTCTTATTTAGCACCCACTTATAAGTGAGAACATTAAATATTTGATTTTCTATTTCTGCATTAGTTTGCTAAGGACAATGGCTTCCAACTCCCTCCATGTTCCTGCGAAGGACATGATCTTGTTGCTTTTTATGGCTGTATAGTTTTCCACGGTTTAGATGTACCACATTTTCTTTATCTAGTCTATCATTGATGGGCATTTGGGTTGAGTCCATGTCTTTACTATTGTGAATAGTGCTGCAAATGAACATATGCATGCATGTGTCTTTATAATAGAACAATTTATATTCCTTTCAGTACATACCCAGTAATGGAACTGCTGGGTTGAATGGTATTTCTGCCTCTAGGTCTTTGAGAAATTGCCACACTGTCTTCCACATGTTTGAACTAATCTATACTCCCACCAACAGTGTAAAAGTGTTTTTTGTTCTCTACAACCTCACCAGCATCTGTTGTTTTTTTAACTTTTTAATAGTAGCCATTCTGACTGGTGTGAGATGGTATCTCATTGTGATTTTGATTTGCATTTCTCTCATGATCAGTGATGTTTGTTGGCCGCATGTATATCTCCTTTTGAAAAGTGTCTGTTCATGTTCTTTGCCCACTTGTTAATGAGGTTGTTTGTCTATTTTCTTGTAAATTTGTTTAAGTTCCTTATAAATGCTGGACATCAGACCTTTGTCAGATGCACAGACTGCAAAATTTTCTCTCATTCTGGAACTTGTCTGTTTACTCTGTTGATAGTTTCTTTTGCCATGCCGAAGCTTTTGAGTTTAATTAGATCCCATTTGTCAATTTTTGCTTTCGTTGCAATTGCTTCTGGTGTCTTCATCATGAAATTTTTGCCGTGCCTATGTCCTGAATAGTATTGCCTAAGTTTTCTTCTAGGGTTTTTATAGTTTGGGGTTTCACATTTAAGTCTTAAAGCATCCTGAGTTGATTTTTGGGTATGGGGTAAGGAAGGGATCCAGTTTCAATTTTCTGCATGTGGCTAGCCAGTTCTCCCACTGCCATTTATTAAATAGGGATTTTTTTTCCCCATTGCTTGTTTTTGTCAGGTTTGTTAAAGATTAGACAGTTGTAGGTGTGTGGTCTTATTTCTGGGTTCTCTATTCTGTTCCACTGGTCTATGTGTCTGTTTTTGTACCAGTACCATGCTCTTTGGTTACTGTAGCCCTGCATTATAGTTTGAATTCAGGTAGCATGATGCCTCCAGCTTTGTTCCTTTTCCTTAGGATAGCCTTAGCTATTCAGGCTTGTTTTTGGTGCTATATAAATTTTGAAATAGTTTTTTCTAATTCTATTGAACAATGTCAATGGTAGTTTAATGGGAATAGAATTGAATTTATAAACTACTTTGGGTAGTATGGCCATTTTCACGATACTGATTCTTTTTATCCATGAGCATGGAATGTTTTTCCATTTGTATGTGTCACCTTTGATTTCTTTGAGTAGTGGTTTGTAGATCTCTTTGAAAAGGTCCTTCACTTCCTTTGTTGTATTCCTAAGTATTTTATTCTTTTTCTGGTAATCGTGAATGGGAGTTCATTTGAGATTTGACTCGGCTTACTTGTTGTTGATTTATGGGAATGTTAGCAGTTTTTGCACATTGATTTTGTGTCACGAGACTTTGCTGAAGTTGCTTATCAGCTTAAGAAGCTTGTGGCCTTAGACTAGGGGGTTTTCTAGATACAGGATCATGTCATCTGCAAACAAAGACAGTTTGACTTCCTCTCTTCCTACATGGATGCCCTTTATTTCTTTCTCTTACCTGATTTCCCTGACCAGAACTTCCAATACTATGTTGAATAGGAGTGGTGATAGAGGGCATCCTTGTCTTGTGCTGGTTTTCAAGGGGAATGCTTCCAGCTATTGTCCATTCAGTATAATACTGACTGTGGGTTTGCTATATATGGCTCTTATTATTTTGAGGTATGTTACTTCAATAGCTAGTTTATTGAGAGTTTTTAGCTTGAAGGGATGTTGAATTTTATCAAAGGCCTTTTCTGCATCTATTGAGATAATCATGTGGGTTTTGTCTTCAGTTCTGTTTATGTGATGAATCTCAATTATTGATTTGCTGATGATGAACCAACCTTGCATCCCAGGAATGAAGCCAACTTGATCGTGGTGGATAAGCTTTTTGATGTGCTGCTGGATTCAATTTGCCAGTATTTTGTTGAGAATTTTTACATCAATGGTCCTCAAGGGTATTGGCCTGAAGTTTTCGTTTTTGGTTGTATCTCTGCCAGTTTTGGCAGGATAATGCTGGCCTTATAGAATGAGAGAGGAGTCCCCCTTTTTAATTTTTTTGGAATAGTTTCAGTATTAATGGTAACAGCTCTTCTTTGTATGTCTGGCAGAATTCAGCTGTGAATCCATCTGGTCCTGGGCTTTTTTTGGTTGGCAGGCTATTACTGCCTCAATTTCAGAGCTCATTATTGGTCTATTCAGGAATTCTATTTCTTCCTGGTTAAAAAAAAGAGTGTATGTGTCCAGTAATTTATCTATTTCTTCTAGATTTTCTAGTTTATGTGTATAGAGGTGTTGATAATATTCTCTGATGCTTGTTAGCATTTCTGTGGGGTCAATGGTAATATTCCCTTTAACATTTCTGCTTGTGGTTTGTTGTTGTTGCTGCTGTTTTTTGAGACAGAGTCTTGCTCTGTCACCCAGGCTGGCGGTCAGAGTCCCCATCTCTGCTCATTTCAACCCTGCCTCCTGAGTTTAAACAATTCTCCCACCTCAGCCTCCTAAGTAGCTGGGATTACAGGTGTGTACCATCATACCAAGCTAATTTTTGTATTTTTAGTAGAGATGGGGTTTCACCATGTTGGCCAGGCTGGTCTCAAACTCCTGACCTCAGGTGACCCACCCACCTCAGCTTCCCAAAGTACTGGGATTACAGGCGTGAGCCACCACGCCCAGCCTTAATTTCATTATTTACCCCAAAGTCACTCAGGAGCAGGTCATTGAATTTCCAAGTAATTGCATGGTTTTCAGTGAATTTTTTAATCTTGAGTTCTAATTTGATTGCACTGTGGTCTGAGAGACTTATAATTTCAGTTCTTTTGCATTTGTTGAAGAGTGTTTTACTTCTGATTATGCAATCAATTTTAGAGTAAGTGCCATGTGGTGATGAGAAGAATGTATATTACATTGTTTTGGAGTGGAGACTTCGATAGATATCTATCAGGTTCATTTGATCCAGAGCTGAGTTCAGGTCCTGAATATCTTTGTTAATTATCTGTCTTGATGATCTAATATTGTCGATGGGGTGTTAAAGTCTCTCACTATTGTCGTTTGGAAGTCTAAGTCCCTTTGATGATCTCTAAGAGCTTGCTGTATGAATCTGGGTGGTCCTGTATTGGCTGCATATATATTTAGGATAGTTAGCTATTCTTATTGAATTGAACCCTTTACCATTATGTAATGCCCTTCTTTATCTATTTTGATCTTTGTTGGTTTAAAGTCTTTTTTTGTCAGAAACTAGGATCAAAACACCTGCTGTTTTCTGTTTTCCATTTTCTTGGTACATTTTCCTCCACCCCTTTATTTAGAGTATGCGTGTCCTTGCATGTGAGAGGGGTCTCTCGAAGACAGTATACCAATGGGTTTTGGATTTTTATGCAAGTTGTCATTCTGTGTTTTTTAAATTGGGGCATTAAGCCCATTTACATTTAGGGTTAGCACTGTTATGTGTGGATATGATCCTGTCATCATGACGCTAGCTGGTTATTTTGCAGACTTGTTCATGTGGTAGCTTCATAGTTTCACTGGTCTGTGTTCTTCAGTGTGTTTTTGTGGTGGATGGTAATGGTTTTTCCTTTCTGTATTTAGTGCTTCTTTCAGGAGCTCTTGTAAGGTAGGTCTGGTGGTAACGACTTCCCTCAGCATTTGCTTGTCTGAAAAGGATCTTATTTCTCCTTTGCTTATGAAGCTTAGTTTGGCTGGATACAAAATTCTGACTTGGAATTTGTTTTTCTTAAGAACGTTGAATATTGGCCCTCATTCTCTTCTGGCTTTTGGGGTTTCCACTGAGAAGTCCACTGTTAGCCTGACGGGCTTCGCTTTGTAGGTGAACTGGCCTTTCTCTCTGATTGCCCTTATTTTTTCTTTCATTTTGACCTTGAAGAATCTGATGATTATGTGTCTTGGATATGACCTTCTTGTGGAGTATCTTACTGGGTTCTCTGGATTTCCTGAATTTGAATGTTGGCCTGTCTAGCTAGGTTGGGGAAGTTTTCCTGGATAATATTTTTCTAAATTAGTTCCATTCTCTCTGTCTCTTTCTGGTATCCTAATCTGTTGTTACTTCAGTGTCTTTACACAATCCCATATTTCTTGTAGGTTTTCTTTTTCATCTTTTTTTCTGTATTCTTGTCTGCCTGTCTTATTTCAGAAAGACAGTCTTTAAGCCCTGAGATTCTTTCCTCTGCTTGATCTATTCTGCTATTAATAGTAGTGATTGCGTTGTGAAGTTCTTGTAGTGTGTTTTTTAGCTCTATCAGGTTGGTTATGTTCCTCTGTATACTGGCTATTTTGGCTGTCAGCTCCTGTATTGTTTTATCATGATTCTTAGCTTCCTTGCTTGGGGATACAGTGTGCTCTTTTAACTCAGCAAAGTTCATTTTTATCCACGTTCTGAAGACTACTTATGTCATTTCAGCCATCTCAGCTTCAGCCCAGTTCTGTGTCCTTGCTGGAGAGGTGTTGCAGTCATTTGGAGGAAAGGGGGCAAGCTGGCTTTTTGAGCTTTCAGTGTTTTTGTGCTGATTATTTCTCATATTTCTGGGTGAATCTACCTTCAATCTTTGAGATTGCTTACCTTTGGATGGGGTTTTTGTGTTTTTGTTTGCTTTTTCTTTTAATACTCAGGCCACTCTTTGGTGTGGCTGCTGCAGTTTGCTGGGTGTCCGTTCCAGACCCTGGTCACTTCAGTTTTTCTAATACCTGTAGGAATCACCAGTGTAGCCTGCAAAACAGCAAAGATGTCAGCCTGCCTCTTCCTCTGAAAGTTCTGTCACAGGAGGTGCTGACCTGTTGTTGGCCCTAACGCCCCTGTAGGAGGAGGCTGGAGACCCCAGTTGGGAGATCTCACCCATGAAGAAAGCACTGGATCAGAGATCTCTTTAAAGAGGCATTCTAGCTGCATTTGGGTAGAGCAGCTGTCCGATGTTGGGGATCCCTTCAGCCCCTGATCCGTTTGGGCTCTCTAAGGCCCACAGGCTAGACTGGCTGAGATGCCCAAACAGCAAAGGTGGTGGCACTCTGTCCCAGGGAGAAATTAGAACTCTGATGGCCCTCAAACACAGGCAGGGGTGGCCAGGTGCCCCAGCTGGGAGGACCCGCCCAGGGAGAAGAAGTGGATCAGGGTCCCGTTTAAAGAAGCAGTCCGGTCACAACTTGACAAAAGAGCTGTGCCATGCTGGGGAACCACCTCTGCCTGGGTTGGCTTGGACTCCCCAGATCCTGCAGGCTGGAACAGCTGAGTGAGTGAGTCATCTAAACAACAAAGGGGGCAGCTTGCCCCTCCCACCAGGCACTTCATCCCAGGGAGAAATCAGAACTCTGTTCTTAGAATACAGTTAGGGGTGGCTGGAGGCCCCAGCCGGGAGGACCTGCTCTAGGAGGAGGACTGGATCAGGGTCCCATTTAAAGAGGCAGTCTGGCCACACCTCAATCAAAAAATTCATGCTGTGCTGGGAAACTGCCTCTGTCCCTGTTGGCTTGGACTCTCCAAAGCCCACAGGCTGGAACAGCTGAGTTGTCCAAACAACAAAGCTGGTGACCGGACCCTGGCCCCCAGCACTCTGTCCCAGGGCGAGATCAGAGCTCTGGTGGGTGGTGGTGCCTGGAGGCCCCAGCTGGGAGGTCCTGCCCAGTGAGGAGGAATGGATAGGGGTTGTGCTTAAAGAAGCAGTCTGGCCACTTTCTGGCAAAGTAGCTGTGGAGACCCATCTTTGTCTGGACCATTTGGACTCTCCAAAGCCTGCAGGCTGGAACGCCTGATTTGACCAAACAGCAAAGATGGCGGCCCGCCCTTTCCCCAAGGGGCTTTATCCCTTCTCAGGCAGGCTCCACCCTGTTACTGGTGGCTGGCTGGAATTCCAAGCCACTGGGTCTTGTCTTGTGAGCTGCTGTGGAGGTGGGGCCTGCAGACAGATGCTGCTTGGCCCACTGGATTCAACCCCCTTCCTAGGGGTATGTGCAGACTTCTGCCTTGCCTGAGTTACAGTTACTTTTGTTAGGAATCCTGGGACTGGAGTATGTCAAGCTCCTGGGTCTCTGTGTGTGCCTCAGTAGCTGCTCTTTGGGAGAGCTGTGAGACTCCATACAGCTCTGTGTGCCAGACCCAAGGCCCAGGTGGAGTGGGCTCTTGAGGGGATCTCCTGACCCAAGGGTTGCAAAGATCCGTGGGAGAAGCGTGGTTTCCCAGGGTTGCACATTCACTCACTGCTTCCCTTGGCCGGGGGGCGGGGGGGGGGGGGGTTCCCTTGGC